>NC_134484.1:229150514-229295514 GCF_040206685.1 Ascaphus truei
GTAACCTAATACTCGACATGTTGAGTTACATATTTTGTACTTACTCAAAGTATTCAGCAGCAGGAGTGACCTTGTATGAGTCACTGATGGCAGAAGAATCTTGACCACTGAAGTTGTTGTATCTTGTCTCAGAACAATTGGGACTATTCCAAGAGTTGTTGCAGTGTATCCACGGCAGGTCATTGGTGAATGAGGAGAATAGGTAATGCAGAGCCCATGCAATGATAACATTATAAAAGAATCCAACGTATAATGAGATCAGAATAACTGTAAAACCAACCCCTAGAAAAAAAGTCATAGAGTTTTAGTCCCATGTTCTAACTTCAGTTCTAAACAGAATACAGCATTCTCCCCCATGGCTGGAATAAAGGGTCAATTAAGATGCAACCCTGCAGTGATTTGTTTTTATTTGTATTTTATGATAGACCCACTAAGTTTAACAAATGGTGAGAGCTACTAACAGTCATTAACTCCAGTCATAATGGTTTACTCATTTTATTGAATAATGCCCTGTTACTGATGATACACAGGGCAATTGGTGGCATTCATTCCCCAAACCTTCTGATGGTTTATCACTGTTTTGTTGTTATTGCATTAGCTTGGGATCAGCAACATATGCAAAGCAGTCAATTACAATGAGTTATAGTGACATAGTCTATGGGGAATCCTCTAACAGTATTAATAACATACTCATTGCCCGATCTCTAAATCAATTATTGATAGGGGATGTAATACATGTGTGGCACAGATCAAGAAGATACTTTTAAGGGTATGAAAGCTTTGTACAAAGTACTGCATATATATATATATATATATATATATATATATATATATATATATATATATATATATATATATATATATATATATCTCTATGGTTGGTCCATTCAAATTGACAAATCTACAACTGCCATTATTACATTAGTTCTTCAAAATGCTTAGGGCCTTATTCTACATTGTTCAGATGAAAATCCAAATTAAAGTCAATTGTGATTTTTGCCTGCCAAAACAGCATATAGAATTACCCCCTTTGTCGCCAAACATATGACTATTCCAGGGGCGCTCAACTCCAGTCTTCAAGCCCCCCCCCCCCTCCCTAACCACCCAATGGGGCAGGTTTTAAGGATATCCCAGCTTCAGCACAGGTGGCACAATCAGTCACTGCTTCAGCACAGGTAGATCAATGAGTCCCTGCTTCAGCATAGGTGATCTTTGATTGAGCCTCTGATTGAGCCGCCAGTGCTGAAGCTGGGATATTCCTAAAACCTTTGGGGACTGGAGTTAAGTACCACTGGGTTATTCTAACAAACTCTAGTATTGTCCCATACTTTCTCACTGTGGGGATCTATCCTTTACCATTCAAATTACTTTATTCTATTTTATTTTATTATTGATAATATGGAAGGTAAAACTGTTGGTCATACATTTTTGCTGAAACACCACAAAGGCCCTAAAGCAATTAATGTAATGTTTCTGCGTGTAGTTACAAAGTAGTAACATAACAAAAAAGTAAGATAGGATAAAAGTAATAATGAAAACGGATATGGTGTACCATACAGTACATCAAAAAATGGATGCACTTAAAGAATTGTCTCATTAAAAAGGTATAATTACATACATGTAAATATTCTGTTCCAACAACTTGTCACTGACTCATGGGTTACACATTTTGCTTTTCCACTATGTTTCTGCAAATATTCTTCAACATAATTCAAATAAACAAAATGGGTCTGGACAGTTTCAAATTGTCTGGCATATGCAAAATACATTTTCATACAGCAATACATTCAGCACATACTGTAAGATAATTAATCATGGCACTGTCCACATAAGCCCTGCATAGTGAAACAATTTATTCCTGGGGCAGAACGTCCTACCATGCACAGCAGTGTGGTGAGGCAGCAAAGAGTTATATCTTTCTCTGGTTCCTTAAGATTACATTCGTATTTGCGTTAAACTCTTGCTGTAACCTATAATTATCAGATGTTTACAATGATAGTGAAATACGGCACTCAGATTTTTTGAAAAGTATGTTTTAATGATTGACTGAATTGTGGCGTCCTGATAACGAAGTAAACTATACTATTCCTATACGTCATTAGCTTCTATGTCATTAGCTTGGAAGGAATTGTATTTTCCACTGAAACACGAGACATCCTCTTAACCTGTTTACAATACAATCTCTTTAACATCTATCCACGGATACAGAGTGAAAAAGAGAGAGAACATATTTGGTGCAGAGGCCATTATTCAATATAGTGTGATGGTGCTTTAGAGTACTGGAGAAGATGTTAGTACCATTCATTTGAATTGAGAACTGGGACGTTGATTCACAATATATTGAATATGTGCGCAAGATCAAGGAGGGCTTTTCATTAAACACTGATACTGCTGATCAGGGCACGATTGCATGGCAACGTCCATTGAGGCCAATGGTAGCTCCCATGCCATAGGGCCCTGCCACTTCGTTCTGTCACAGTTCATTGAATAACCCCCTGTCTTTTTATTACAAGTCTAGTTGTTCATCTCTTTTTAAGACAGCAAACAATTTTACCTTTAAATATAGGACATATCTTCCAGACTCCTGCAGCTCCTTCTCTGTTAAATTGCCCTAAAGCTAGCTCCATGTAGAACAGGGGCATGCCAGCAATAACCATAAAAAACAAGTAGGGGACCAGGAAAGCACCTGTAAGACAAGGAAGTAAAAACTCAAGCTTAAGATCAAGCTAAACCAAAATAGGCATGTTAATACAATCAAGTGTCATATCGGTGCCACTCCAGAAGACAGACCCCACTGTTGAAATGTACCTTAGTTCTGGCCCATTGAAGTGAATACATCATAAGGTGCTGTTCATAGCTAGAGGGTGCACTACAAATTAGAAACGCTTAGCAAATATTGAACACTATTTTCAATTGCCTAAGAGCAGATAAATGGGTGGGTGTTTATGTTCTTTTGATAAAATTACTGGGGAGCTGTGGTCATTTACTCTTCCACTGGCAATTGTAAGGAGTATTTCATATGTCTAAGGATATTTCTGACTAAGCTTAATTATTAAAGTAGATGCCATACTGTGATGTTTTTAAAAAAAACTGCTGTTTTTTTTGTGCTGAGAAAATAGCACAAATTTAAAAATGTACTACTGGAGAATCACAGATGTAATACTGTATATGTTCTGAAAAAAAGATAGATGGCTATGTAAGACGATCAATACTACTGTAGCCTATAGTGGCACACATGCTCTTGCAATACACTATGTGTAGCACTAACTTGCAGACATCTTTAATTTCCAGGCTGCCTCTCCTGTAAACTCTACAGTCACGTTGTTCTGAGCAAGCCTGGAAAAATCAATATATGGGGAGACGTATAAAAACGAGCATTTTTCTCCACAGCAATAAAACTTTGAACAGCAGATGTATGAAGCTCCTGTTGCTTCTCACATTTGACACTGGTCTTTTAGGAGCAGAATTTAACGCCACCTGGTGGAATTATGTGACGCAAAGAAAAGGAAAACTGGATCAGTTTTTGGAGCAAATTTTGATAGCTATCTGTCCTATTAAAAAATGGCACTGGCTATCCCATCCCCTAACTCCTCCTATAACCACTCACCGAAATACTCACTGCTGAATAAGGAGCAAATTAGAGTGAAGCATTGTCGCGGGAGACCAAGTTATTTACCCCTTTTTACCGGGATCATTCATTGAGGAAAACAAGGTAATTAAATCAATTGTAAATTATTCAGCATAAATTCGCTTACACACAATGATACACAAAAATACAGGCAAAAAGACACACTTACTTTGGGACTGGGGTTGAAAACTAGACTTTCCTAGGTGCAGGGAACTCTATGGGAGAGTTTTACCCTGCCCGGGACTTAGCCTGGAATCCAAATCGGCATAAAGTTCCGTAGGCGGGAAATCCGAAATAGCCAAGAGACATGCGTAAGCCTGCCACCTCTCTCCCTGGCTATCTCAATGCCATCCGCTGGGCAGGCTCCACCAGGTCTGACAGAACAAGTGGTATCCTGGAGGACTGCCATTGATCTCCAGACCTGATACTCCGCCTTTCCCCGCTGACCAAATGCCTTTCAAACCTCTGGGCACCCTCTAGCTGCTTTGAATTCCGATGTCCAGCAGATTTACCAGCGCCAATGGGTTAGGTCGGGCAGCTTGTTTGGACTTCGGTTCCGAATGTTAACAGCACATGACATTATATTAAAGTATATTTTAATACACTTCTGAGTATTGAATATTGTAGTTTTATTTCTATTTGCCTTATTCCCCACACACACTTTCTCTTGGACTCAGTCTGGACTCTCAGGGTCCCCCATCAACCTTATATATGGTTGGGGCACCATCAAACCTTATACTGGTTGTGGGTCACCTTGGCACTAGCTGTGGTACCCCCCTTAACCTAGGGATTCTCTCAGCTACAGGAATACATGTTTTATCCCTGTGCCACATTCTCCTTTCTGGGCTGTGCTGAAGCAGGATACCCTAGTGGTGAGTCGCGCATGCATTTTCAAGGAGAGGTATTGCCGAGACAATGTGCCTACTGCACCGACACACTTTATTCGAGCAAATACCCAGTATGTACCTGGCAGATACCTGGAATGCGCCGCTCCTCACCTCTGACAAGCCCCGTTGCGTTTGCCTTCCCAGCCTGGGTTCATGCCTGGCTGACGGGCGGCTGATCTGTTAAATGATAATGATTAGGATTTAATAGGCTGCAATGCTTCGCGTGTCTACCAGATGGCATAAATTCATGAATTGTAATGCAGTATATATATATATACTGTGCAGTATTGCAGCCAGCGGGAATAAAATGCTTCAATCCCTGCCTGGAAAATACCTCAATGCACTCGGGCAGAAAACAGTCACAAACCTCAATACACCCGGGTATACCCGAATTCGTGGGACTAGCCGAGCTCGAATAAAGTGTGTCGCCAGTGTACATGTATCAGAGAATCAGGCATGATTCCCGGGTACATTTATGGGGGAACCGACAACTCCGGACCCCAACCTCCTCGGCACATTCTGACATCGGTTCCACTGCAAACCCCCCTTGAAACTCGTACCCTAACAATCCCTGCTTCAGTGCATGCCCGGAAAGGGAAAACACAAAAAATGCTTTTAATACACACAGTATAACACAGTGATACAATGTCACTGGGTCCAAGAGCTGACTCTCTGGGACCCTTATACACAGAACAGGGGTAACCAAAGCGGGCTTGACCTTTATTAGAGAGCCTGGTTACCCCCTCCCATCACAAGTATTTTAATGCTTTGATGCAAAGTGACACAGAGTCAAAATTATGAAATTTTAACTACTCGTGCTATTAAGTTGACTTAACTTAGCTTTTTTAGCTATTAGCTTTTGGTCTTTCTGTTTAATGTTTCAAGGGAGCCTGCTCTTTCATATATCAGTGTGTGTGTGTGTGTGTGTGTGTGTGTGTGTGTGTGTGTGTGTGTGTGTGTGTGTGTGTGTGTGTTATCCATACTCATATTGACAATTGAAGTGTCATCTGAAAAAGTATGCATCCATACGATAAAAGTGAGATTGCGGACTGAGGCATATCTATCTATCAACTTACATCTTTGTGTGTGTGTGTGTGTGTGTGTGTGTGTGTGTGTGTGTGTGTGTGTGTGTGTGTGTGTGTGTGTGTGTGTGTGTGTGTGTGTGTGTGTGTGTGTGTGTGTGTGTGTATATATACTTGAATACATGCTACATATTTTAACATATGTAACATTATTCAAGTGTGTAGGGTGTGTGTATATATATATATATATATATATATCTATATATATATAGATATATATATATATATATATAGATATATATATATATATATAATATAATATTAGACATAAGGGTAATTCAATATAGTCTGCAGTGGCTGTTTGAGCCAAAAATCCACATTGACTTCTATGGGGATTTTGAGCCAAAAACATCCCTAATGGCTGCTTTGGGCTATGTGGAATAATGCCCATAGTAGATACAAATACAATACATGCCGTTAAGTGGGACAGTGGTTCTAATGTGCCCTCTGATGACATCTGTGAGACGTAGCATGATATTACTCAGATGATATCGGAAGCCACTTCCAGTTTGCACTGAATCACAGTGGAGAGATGAATTGCAGCCTGCATTGAATGATCTGTGCCCAAGCCAGAAATTGTTTCTTTCTTCTGAAGTGGTTGTCCTATATTTTCCTAAATCATTTTCTTACAGTATCTATCTTCCATTACTTTTCTTTTGAGGACCCAGAAAGGAAAATTAAAGTGTGCACTGTGAGACTGTGAAATTGTGGCCATTTTTTTTCTTTTAATATCATACATTGTTCGGTTTCAATCTTCTTATAAGGGGAACAATGCGAAACAACTGACTGTTGTGCTTTGCAAGAGGAAAAGCTCGACAGGGCAACATCTGACGGAATGTCATTCCACTTGTCCAAGTATGATGGTAGTGTTACTTAATACCACCACATTTACTACCCAGAATCCTTGTCTACAGCTTAACCACAATATGTACATGTAACAACAGATGAAATAAGCAGTTTTGTGAGCCTGTGGAAGACATGCAAAAACCGACCTGGGTATTTTATATTCAATTTGCATCTTTCTTCGCAGTTTTAGCCACATACATATGTCGTAACCCAAAAGTGGGTCTTGTTGCTACCAATTTATCTATCCATTTTGCCTATTCTCATTCTGTGAGATAGACTACAAATATACAGTTATTAAAAAAATTAAAAAAAGATCAGAACATACCCATTGCGTAAATATAATACATGGAAAAATGTGTCTCCTACATGTCCCTGAAACATTCTAATTTGGAAAACGCTCCCCGTGAAAATTCCTGGTGCCTGGGATAGAACTACATGGCAGATAGATATAGAAAAACTTGAAATTGCAGTCTGTTTTTTCCTCTGCCCTTTCGAGGGAGGAGCCAAGAAACAGTAAGTAGGAGACAAGCTGAGGATTCTAGTACAGAAATAACAAAGATGGATAATCTTTGAACATAATTACTATGGGGCCTATGCAGAGAGCAGCGAATTTTAAAATTGGCGAATTTATTAAAAAGTAGCTTTTTGGAGAGTTTTATTCTCCATATGCAGAAAAGTGCGAATTCTGCTATGTTTAACATGGATGCGTGTGGCGAGTTTAAATTGGCGAGATGCGCGCTTCAGAAACGTGTAAAAACAAATTCGCGCCTTTTTTTTCCCTTTGCAATGGCCGCGAGCGGCAGCTTCTTGCCAGTTTTTTTTGGCGAGGCAAAAAGGAGACAATCGCGCCATTTTATTGGCCGCTAGATGCCGTTCGCGCCTCTCTGCATACGGATATTTTTAAAACTGGCGAGATTGAGGTTCTCGCCAGCCGCGAGGCGAGTTTTACAAATAGAAAAGAAAAATTGGCGCGTTTTTCGGAACTCGCCATTTTCTGCTGCTTTCTGCGCGATTTTCTCCAAAAAATGGCGAATTTCGAAATAGCGCTGCTCTCTGCATAGGCCCCTATGTGTTCTAATCTGTAAGACATTTTACAGCACTGGAAAACACTTTATGGCCCATTCAAGTGAATTGGTTGAAAAGTGCCTTCTGTTGCCAGAAGGTGTCTTATGGATTAGCACCCCTTAGTAAATATGGCCTAGAATCTTTGTAATTCATTGACAATCCGTTGTTTATAAGTTGTAGATTATTAATTTTTTTGGACATAAAATGCAATAGTTTTAGTAATAAGCCTTTGTTTTGTATGATCAGGTCAAAGCTGATTTTAAAGAGTCAATCCAAGTGGCACTTTAAAAATATATATTTTTTCTTTGTTTTAATATATGCAGCCTTTGGTTAACTTTATTGAAAATTAATTAACTAAGATGCTGATCGATACGTTCTCCTGTAATTGATCAGCAAAGATCCTGTTTCCCAGGGTTCACTAAATAGCTAACTGTAAACAATATAAGCCACAAATAAGTATTAAGTGAACTGGGGCAGTGCTCAATTGGTTAAATAAAGCACACATAGCCTGTCTGATGCAATCGTAATTGAACATGGATGTTGGTAACTGCAAGCTGGAATCCTCCTCATGATAAACAATGAGATGGACATACTGTAGCATAATACAGTTTATTAACAACAGCAACCGAACAGGGAAATGTAGGGATTGCACTCGCATGTTCCCAGTCTATTTAGCGCAATGATTGTGTTAAGGGCACTCTAGCCTCTCTATAAGAGCACAAGTACCGACCTCCGCAGGTCTGCCTTCTCCATCAAGGATTCCCCCAATATATCTCCATTTAATTTGTAAGTCGCCTTTTTATTCTTGCATCCCAAATGCATAACCTTACATTTATCTGTATTAAACCTCATCTGCCATTTACCTGCCCACTTCAACCAAGGTGCAATGCTTAGTACACACAGGGCAATACTGTATATGTAAGCCATATATGACCAATTTATGTAATATACACAATTGCACTGGATTACAGAAAGATATTTGCCTAACGTGTATATTTCATGACCCCTCACCACATCTATTTGAAAGGAAAAAATAAACATTCCCTTATTGCCCCACTCTGTACAGACTAGTTTGAGTAAAGTTATTTTAAAAATATGTGCTTGAAACTCATACTGGAATAAATAATATATTTATCATCTGTTGGAAAGCTGGAGGGCAGGTCACCAATAGACACATACTGTATAAGTGAGAATCCCGGAATGGTCGTATTTATGACTCATGTAACTACTGTAATTGTAGTGAAGTCTAACATACAGTTAAATCTACCTAAGTGGCCAAACTGTTCAACCGTTTGATGACAGTCCTATGGCAGCAACAGAACATTGGTATTTTCTCACTGTTGTTTTATTGTTTAGCTCAAAATATATTCATCTGAAATAAATGGATTGTTTTAACAGGGTAGTATTAGGCCGTTGATATAGTAGGTGCGCGCGACAGAGCACTTGGTGCCGTGCGTGTCTGCCCCAGAGGCACTGCGTGGCCTTTGGGAGGGGGAAATGTGACAGGGTGGTGTATCGGAGGCGTGGCCGTGACGTCACGTGAGCGGCTCACCCTCATTGGCTGAACCGCTCATGTAACCCGGCAATCGCGTGACAAAATAAAAAAAAATTGTCTCCTCCAAAATCGGGAACGCCATTGCACTTAATAGCGTGCTACATGGCCTGCCTCATAGAGGTACGGCCTTTTGTTCACGCTACATGCCGTCGCGGGGAGTATGGACGCAGCCTTAGCCTTACCTCCTCCATTTTTGTAGCAGAGGTATGGAAATCTCCAGACATTGGCTAAATCCACTGCAAATCCAATAACAGAGAGTAGAAAGTCAATCTTCTTACTCCATGTTTCCCTTTCTTCAGTTTCAGTGTTAGTCTGAGATGGGTTAACCAATGCGGAATTAGTGAGCTGGACTCCATTTTGCTCCTTAACAAGAATGAGCTCTACCTCCTTAGGGCCCATTGTATTTGACTCTTTAGCAGGAGCGACCACTGACGACATCTGTCCTACTGGTGGTCTAGTCTTGATCATGAGGTGCTGCTGACACTAGAAGTTGATTCCCAGTGGTGTCAGCAGAACGTATCACTGTCTATATAAAACAAACAAAATGAATTACTATTTTCAAATATTCCATCTAAATGTATAAACTAAATACATTTGTTTTAATGCTCTTTTTTATTTAAAAAAATGCCAAATTGATTCACTTCTGCACAAGACTATTTAATACATAAATCACCAATCATCTTTAGCACCAATCATCTTAAATACATATTTTATTACTTTAACAATGACATGGGTCATATACATTTGTATACAGTAGAGACCTTACGTATTCTTTTCCACTTAGGATAATTGTTTAACATTTGCTAAATGGATACTGAAAGCTCTTGTGCTCGCTATGCGAGTTTTAGCAAACCATACTGTAGCTTAATATCTATTAAAGTAGTCATCTACTATCCATTGCTTCATCCTTTTTCTTTATAATTTCTATACAGGTTAGACTGGTTCTATATTCGTTTTATTGCTGTTTTGTACTATGCATGGTCCGTTCCAGTTTTTACTGATACTAATTGATCTAGACTTCCAGAATAAAATATTTATTAGCGAACAGTGATATGTAATAGTACAATAATGTACCTATAACAATGTTATTTAGTGATATGCTAACATGCAGAAGGTTTTACTATTATTTACATTGGCTGAAAACAAAGCAGGGAAAGTAATCTAATTGGCTAGTTCACTGTCTAGATTGCAGTAACAGTGATGTAGTTGGCAAACTAGGTAGTCTGAATGTAATTATCAACATTACTAAATGGTTATTTTCTGATCCTCCATTTCCTAGAAAAAAGTGACAAACAGAGTACAGTAATAATAATGATGATCCCTGTCTTACTTACCCTATAATTGCACAGCATACAGTGATCTCACTGCAGCCAGGGATTATGGGTAAGGCAGTGGCATGCAAATGAGAACTCATAGTGAATCACTTTTTTACTTCTTAAAGGCGCTCATAAATATTCTTAAAATATGTCCCACGGTTTTTTTTATCGGTCTGATAATGAACACACCCACATGATGTTACATGGGATTGATACATTATAGTTTATTTCTCTGTTTCAAGTTGCCTAGCCAAGTGATTGCATTGGAGTGGGGAGGATAACCTGTGCTGAACCTAAACATTGTGCTTGGTGTACTGATGATGACCAGCTCTACTTTTACTGCTGCTCTGGGAAAACATCACTTAAAGTATCCAAAATGTTTAGCGCGTGGCTGAATAGTTGTTTCCAAGGGGATAAGTCACTAATCTCCGATAACGGATATTGGAACTTGACAGTCCTACCGAGCTCCAATACCCCATTATCTGAGTTTAGTGAGCCCCCTCAGTGTTTTCATCACTTTTCAAATGAAATCATTGTATTCATTTATTTACAGCTCTTTCAAAATTGCAAATTGATGATGTTACCATTTCAAATTCAGAGACAAAATGATGTAGTTCAATCTATAGCCTTATTGGTCAAGAGAAAAGTAGATTAATTGCACTGTAGGTTCTAATACCTCTTACAGGACCAACATTACAGTTCTCCATAGATTAAATTATACAGTACTACACAGAGCTTTTGAACCCCCACAGCTTTCTTCTTCAAGTGTGCAGAAGGCAGTACAGGTGGTCCTCGGTATCCGTTCTTTCATTTTCCGATGTACGGATTATCTGACGCGTCATAATGCATTCCGCGAAACGCATTATCCGACTTCGGAATGGATTATCCGGTGATCGCAGATTAACATGGGATTCATAATCCGATGGCTCACTATCCGCCATGGTTTGGCGAAACGGATTCCGTTAGATGACCGAGGACCGCTTGCACACTTAAAGAGGACCATTATGAAGTTTCCAAAGCACTGTGACCTATAATGTATTCTATGAAGCAAAAAAACAGCAATTATAATAGCAATAGATCATAATATGTGAATAACAGCTGTTTATACACATACAAAATACAATATATTTACAGTAATATAGTCCTCAAGCACATATATGATTTTTGCCATTTGCATTTATTTATACAATTAATCATTCCAAATATATATTTTTTAAGACAAATTCAAGAACTCATGTTATTCCCACTACATCAAAATAATTGCTATATTTCCTCTAGAGGAAATTATAAATATCTTTCCTTTCCACCAATTGCCTAAATTTAGATGCCTATACACTGTACTTATTTAGAAATATACTGCATATACACACGATATATATATATATATATATATATATATATATATATATATATACACATATATATACACATATATATACACACACACACACACACACACACACACACACACACACACACACACACACACACACACACACACACACAAGAGCTTGTACACTTAACTTTTGGTCAGTCATTCTACCTACTCGAGAGAGTGAGAGAGAGAGTGAGAGAGACGATAGATTTGACAAAGTATACACATAAACCCACATTCTGTATTTCAAAACGAGTATCATGGATGCTGTATGACATACAGTACAACTTCTAATATTTGTACTCCAGATGTAATAAAATATAGTATTTGCAAGAGCTCCTCTATTGATACCAGCATGCCGTTGTGTGTTTTGGAACAGTGAGTAATAACCTGAAAGATCATTAATGAAACCTTTAAAACATGTCCAGCCTTTGCTACCACGTTTGCCTTTCTTTGCAAAATTGTGGAATTGGTCATGTGGTTCTTGAGAGTGGTCAGCACGGGGAGTACAAACTAAATTTGCCTGTACCTGTGTGTGAGAGAGAGTGCAGTTTCTGGGAATCACAGGGCGGAGAAGCTGCAATATGAGAAGTTCTAAATAACCACAAGAGGAAAGAAACCTACAGTACAGTAATGTACATGCTGTTAGGTAATGCAAATCCTCCGCCCTGCCCACATGCTGCTATGAAGAACATCTGGACTAAAAGAAATTTTATATATATATATTATTTATATATATATATATATATATATATATATATATATATATATATATATATATATATATATATATATACATATATATACATATATATATATACATATACATATATATATACACACACACACACATATATATACATTTCATTTTTTTTGCATATGGGAGTGCCTGTCCCTTTTTTCCTTTTTCTGTATATTTCTTGATAGTATACACCCTTCCTTTACCCTTATTTTTTATTTTGTTTTGTATGTGCCCTGTTTCTGATTTTTCTCACACACACACATTTCTTTAATTTCGATGCTGACACTAATATAACTGATGTGACTATTTACAGTTGTTAAACTGATAATGACCAAGTGAAGTATGTTCTACTATTTCCACTCTATGGCGATACAATCAACTAAATAATAACTAGTAGTAATAATATTACTACTTTTAACTGTATCACTGTATCTGTAACAATAGAAAAAAATATAAATTGTTACTATTAATAATATTGTTATTGTTGATCACATAGTATTGTTTGTATTATTATTATATATCATATATCACTTGTTGTATTCTTTTTTTATTTTGCTACTTGATGTCCGAGACTCAGATTTATTTTTTTTACATGCAGTGTATAATTATTATTATTTTTTAAAGCACTTAGATTGTTTTCTATTTGTTGAATCCACATACTGTAGAAAATGCACCCTTTCGTTCTGTACAAGGGAAATGTCAGCTTGACATTTTGTAAATCAATCAGGAGCTGGAAAGCTGCAGTTTATTGCGGTGATTAGTTTCCCTGGGCACACACGCACAGAATCGCGTGGGGAGGAGAAGGGTGGAACACGAGGGTGGTTTTTCGACTACAATTAAATGATCAATCGCCGATATATAGAGAGCCAAACCCATGTTCTGTATGGTGGTTTGTTCTAGATCAACATTGCAGGCTGCCGTGTCCAATTAAATAATATATACGAAATCCCACATCGTTTCCATTACTGTATTTACAGCGATTGCAAGTATAAACTGAAGGGACCATAAGGAATTGTATGTTTAGATCTGGTTACATTTGCTGTATTTGTAAATTAGATGAAGGGCCCTAAACTGTAAATGTACAAATAATCTAATTAAAGAATTGAAGAATCTTCCAAGTGTTAGCGTCGATCTAGTATTGATAGGTGTCATCGAATGGCGAATTCACCTATATCTGAAAGGATAAGTATTTTCTGCTGATATATATATATATATATATATATATATATATATACACATATATATGTATATATATATATACATATATATGTATATGTATATGTATATATATAACAAATTATTGTGTTCAGATATTATATATAAACTCAGATGTCCCTATGTCACTGGTAGAATATGTACTTTGAGTACAACGTTCATTTGATTCAGCTAATCATGCTAATATGCAATCTTTCAGTTAATATTGTTCTAGCAAGAGATTTGAAATCCACTCAGGAACAGTCCAGCAGAGAACAAATATTGTCAAAAATTACATTATGCAATTGTCAAATCGACATCTACCCTAATCTGGGACAGGGGTTTGAACCTGTAAACTGGCAAATTGTAATGAACAGTTATGTGCTTTAAAATGTCTTTAGATCTAGTTCAATTCGCTTTCATTTATTTCATATGTTGTATACACATACAGTATATTTCGTTTCTAAATATTATTATGTAAACACTAACCCTTTATTAACAATATCTACATGGTCCACATTAAGTGCCTAACAGTCATTTGTCGTTTTCAAAAACTACATGCCGAACTGGTGCATTTTCAGAAACCAATCTGTTATCTATTTCATGGGAGTATGATGCAAACGATAATAACAAGGTTTTATTTTGATTTTCATGAAAAACTCAAGAAAACAGATTACTTACCTTGACTGAATTAGTGGCCAATTAAGTAACAGGCAGGATGAGAGTGCTAACTCACAAGTTGATGATCTTAAGCAGACAAAAATCTAATTTCATGTAGGCATCTTTGTCAAACCTAAAGCAGTAGTTGGGGAAATAAGATGTTTGTGTTTATGATCTTCTCCTCGTGTTTGGGGTCTCCCCTGTCCGTGCTGTGCAGCCTCTTCTGCAGGCTTTGAGTTCAAGATCTGGAGATGTTTCTCTTCTCTGCAAGAGGGAGAGTCAGTGGTATTAAGATCCTGTGAGCTGCTCTGTCAGAACCATGGTCAGGTGTCAGTGGGAAAGAGGATGAGAAGAAGCAATATCCCTCCCTCATCCCTACAATAGCTCACCCAGCTCTACCAGATAGTAACTCTAGCCTCTGCCCCATCTATGTGCTATTAATTTCAATAAAGAAGGAAAGGCTGAGAATCCACTTTGAGTACAAGTTGCTGCTCTGATGCCTCTTTTCTGTAGCTGTTCAGAGAATCCACATGAAACACAGTTAAATTCTGTATGTTGACTTGAACATATTTTATATACAGTAGTGGGGTGTGTATTTAAACAGTAATCAAATGGTATATGCATGAAAAAGGAATTATATACCTTTTGGTCTACAATAACATTTTGGATACAAATCATGTTAATGTTAATCTGTGCCACAATTATTAAGAAAAACAACATAGAACAAAACATTAAAATCAATTACATTGAATGGTGATGTCAAAATCTTGGACTGAAAAAAGGCTAGAAATAGCTCAGATATGTGAAACACAAACACTGCATATATGCCATAACAAACTAAGTGATCACGTTTTACAATTGATACTAGTCTGCTCGCTACCTAGCTTGCGATAAGGTGAAATACAGTAGTATGGCCTCAAACACAAATTGTCATAATCTCTCTATAATTGATGAACTGTATACCTGAAGCAAACTAGCCAGACACATTGTTATCGAGAGATGTTAAAAATTTTATCATTTCAAAACCCACCAACCTTCTTATCCCCCTGTACCCTATGTTTCCTTGTACCCTTCCTTATAGAATGTAAGCTCCTTGGGGCAGGTCCCCCTTACCTACTGTAACAATGTATGTTAATGTTTGTTATTTTATTATCTTTCGTCCTGCAACCCTGTTGTACAGCGCTGCGGAATATGTTGGCAAATTATAAATAAAAGATAATAATAATTATAATAATGCTTGTTTTATTATCAGATGCATTTGTGCGGTGTTATGCAGCCACTACGGTTGCATTATTGTGACATGTATTTAGGTCAGCACCAGGAGGTGTGCAATAGAAACCTTTTGAGGTTTTGAGAGTTCTGTACACTATAATTTCTTCTTTCAAAAACTCTAATGTCCATCCCTTAAAAGGTACCACAACCTACAATGAATCTCCATTCCCCCCTCCCCCCCCCCACCCAGGACCTATACAGGTAATATAACTTTCAGTTGGATGATGTCGAGTGTAAACCCACCTATATAAACTCATGGTGAGAAGTGTAATTATATATTACTTTCAAAAGGGTATTGAGAAAAACAATATTACAAACGATTAAGAAAACTGTATTTATATATTTTGTAATGTTCATTAATCAATGCACAGCAGAACTACTGCTCCCTATTGAAGGAAACATTTACTCTGCAAACTCCATGAAAGACTTGTTAATACAGTAGTTATCTCTTCAGTGCTACACAATTCACAGTACAACAAAGAATTGCTGTTTAAGGCGTGAAAAAGTGTTAAAATGCAACATTAAGCAAAATAAATGTATATTTTGGCTTATATCATGTATTGAAATTTCGTTTGCTGTGTCATGTTCACCCTGTTCAGTAACACAAGGTTAAGGCTACTGATAATTGGTGCATTAACTCCTGGAAGAATTAAGATGTTCATAAAAATTGTCACATTTCAAATGAAAGGATTTGAGCAAATTATATAAATGTTTATTAATGACATATCAGTACCATATATACATTCACGGGGTGTGCTAGAAGTTCCAAAGTATCACTACTCATGTATTAATAATCCCTCAGTGCATTTATTATTTTATATGCAGATGTAAAATTCCACTTACTACGTAAAACAGAGGGTGTTCATTTTATAAAAACGGTCTTCCTTTCTGTTTTAGAGCAAACATGTTGCATATTGCATACATATTTCCAAAACTTGTACAAAGAGATTGCTCTCATGTTTAAAGCATTTTTATTTTTTTGTCATTAAATGAGGCATAGTAAAAACAAAAACAAATTAAGCCACATCGCCCACTAGATAAATGTAAAACGCCGCCTAATTTTACACAGCTTTACAGTGTGGCAAAAGAACCAAAATATGCCAGAAAGAACAAAACTGGACTGGGCTTATATCATGACATTAAACGTACTGCACCGACACACTTTATTCGAGCAAATACCCAGTATGTACCTGGCAGATACCTGGAATGCGCCGCTCCTCACCTCTGACAAGCCCCGTTGCGTTTGCCTTCCCAGCCTGGGTTCATGCCTGGCTGACGGGCGGCTGATCTGTTAAATGATAATGATTAGGATTTAATAGGCAGCAATGCTTCGCGTGTCTACCAGATGGCATAAATTCATGAATTGTAATGCAGTATATATATATATATATATATATATATATATATATATATATATATATATATATATATATATATATATATATATATATATATACTGTGCAGTATTGCAGCCAGCGGGAATAAAATGCTTCAATCCCTGCCTGGAAAATACCTCAATGCACTCGGGCAGAAAACAGTCACAAACCTCAATACACCCGGGTATACCCGAATTCGTGGGACTAGCCGAGCTCGAATAAAGTGTGTCGCCAGTGTACAGTAAAAATACTGCCTATTGAATATTGGGTTTAAAGAAAAGCCGTAATAATACGTTGATGTGCTCTAGACTGGATTCATAATACATTGGATGCATACAATCAGTGGACAAACCTGTTGAATGATCCACAATGACAGAAGTAAAACTCTCTAATATTGTAATAGGACAATTCTGTTGCAGTTGTTAACAATGCCACTACATGATCACTGAGTGAAACTCCATGTGCAGACAAAACAAGAAGATATTGCTGTGAATACAAATGAAAACCAGTTAATGTTAATGTGCAGTACAGTCACCTCTAGCTCTTTACACATTTTACCATTGTGGTCTAGGAATGGCCTTCCATAGAGATATTTTAGACACTGACAGGCAGGGTTAGTCTGGTTTAAGCAATGGCTCAAGTCCCTTGTCTGCTACAGAACCATATGGGCCAGTTTTAGAACATACAGATGTAGCCAGCCTTACTGTTTTCGGTACAAGGTTTCGAGATTACGACCGTGTGACCACTTTGATCATTGCGGTTCTCCTGCAGGTTGGCTACGGTCAGCCAGCAGACTTGTTTGGAGGGTTTAGTGAGGCAATTGCAATTCAGTGTGTGCCCGGCCAATGGCGCACTGAATATCGTTGGTCCTGTCAAAACACGTGTTTCTATACATTATACAATGTAACAATGTTACAATCTCTCTAGAGATGTATAGAAACCCTTTATTATTAAGATGGCAGCAAGACAACTCGGTTGCCCCACAGAGCCCGCTTGGACCCCACTGAGCATCCCTACATTTATGCGTCGGGAGTTCCCACGGGAGAACTGGTACCCAATGAACCATGTCTGGATGATACGTTTCTCTACCGAGAAAGTATGTGAATACGGTACCTACAGTGCTCTAATAATTGCATGTGTGTGGGAATATGTACAAATTATATACTGTATACTGTTGTGTTTAAACTCTCGTTACTTTATGTTTTGTAGAGGGACAATTTTCAACGGCTGGATGGGGAGTGGCAGATTTTCTAAACTGATATATATGTATGTATATCTTTATTTTCATATATATGTATATCTTTATTTATATTATGCCTAACGTGTACTCAGCACTTTACAAAGAATACAGTACAGTGAATTATAATAATACAATAAGCGCAGCAAAATCAGACAATAGGAAAGGAAATCCCTTCCCCCGAAGAGCTTACAATCTAAGAGGTATGATGGGAGACGTACAGGGACAGCAGGTGGGGGAATAAGTGCAGCAGCTGGCAGTGCTTGGACACAATGGGTGGTAGGAGTGACTGTTGGTTTGGAACAATAGCCATGAGTGCAGGCTATTGGGATTTGTGAGGCGAGTTTTAAGGTTAGTCAGTATAAAATTAGATAGGTTAACAACATTAGTAGGGGAAGAGGTGGCAAGGAGGCGTGGGTGAGAGCAATTGTGTATGTGGCTGCGTCTAGGATTTGGAGAGATATCCCCAGCAGCAGGAAGGAGTAGATAAAGGGTGTGAATAGAGGATTTGTGGGGGTGCTTTTTTATTGAGGGG
Source organism: Ascaphus truei (assembly GCF_040206685.1). NCBI lineage: Eukaryota > Metazoa > Chordata > Amphibia > Anura > Ascaphidae > Ascaphus > Ascaphus truei. The sequence continues at coordinate 229,169,285 of NC_134484.1, forward strand.
TAAAGAAGTTGTTGGGAAAGAGGTGTATAAATAATGGTGCAGTGTATAGGCACAGAGATAGGTGGAGGGGAGGAGAGATGAAGAAATGTGGATAGGAGGAGAGTGGGGAAGTGTGAGAGAACAGAGAAGTTCACAAAGGAGTGAGGAAACAGTAAACATATAAAGCAATACGGGGGCATAGTGTGATGCAGGAGGAGAGACTTCCCATGTATTGGAGCAGCGGTACGCAAACTGGGGCGCACGCAAGATTATTTAGGGGGGTGTGGGCTGCGTGCGAGAAACCTGGGGGCGGACAGAGCTGTGCACGGGCGGCCAGAAGCTCCGTGCTGAAGCTGCTTCTCTGCTCTGTCTTGCAGAGGGGGTTAGGCTTTCCTTCCCTGCACACAGACATCCCCTCCTCCTGTGTTACCCGTCCCAGTTTTCATCAGCATGGGGGATAGGAGCAGGCTTACAGTAGTACTTCCTCCCCCAGGTGAAAGTCTGTGACTTATGATTGTGTGTTGTGTCTGTCTGTATGTGTTGTCTGTGTTGTGTGTGTTGTGATGATTGAGTGTGTGGTGTGTGTGTTGTGCCTGTGTTGGTTGTGATTGAGTGTGTGATGTGATCAATTGTGTGTGTGTTGTGTCTGTGTTGGTTGATATTGTGTGTGTTTATGTGTTGTGCCTGTGTTGTTGTGATTGAGTGTGTGTTGTGATTGAGTGTGTGTGTGTGTGGTTGTGATTGATTGTGTGTTGTGTCTGTGTGTGTTGGGATTGAGTGTGTTTTGTGTGTTGTGAGCATGTGTGTGTTGTGAGTGTGTGAGTTGTGTCTGTGTTAGTTGTGATTGATTGTATGTTGTGTGTGTGTGTGTGTTGTGATTGTGTGCGGTTATTGAGTGGGGTGTGTGTGTGTGTGTTGTGCCTGTGTTGGTTGTGATTGAGTGTGTGATGTGATTGAGTTTGTGTGTGTGTGTGTTGTGTCTGTGTCAGTTGTGATTGTGTGTGTGTGTGTGTGTGTGTGTCAGTTGTGATTGTGTGTGTGTGTGTGTGTGTGTGTGTGTGTGTGTGTGTGTGTGTGTGTGTGTGTGTGTGTGTGTGTGTGTGTGTGGTGTGCCTGTGTTGGTTGTGATGGAGTGTGTGTTGTGATTGAGTGTATGTGTGTGGTTGTGATTGATTTTGTGTTGTGTCTGTGTGTGTGTTGTGATTGTGTGTGTGTGTGTGTGTGTGTGTGTGTTTGTGTTGTGAGTGAGTGTGTTGTGTCTGTGTTGTTGTGATTGATTTTATGTTGTGTGTGTGTGTGTGTTGAGTGTGTGTGTTGGGGATTGATTGTGTGTTGTGTTGTGTGATATTAGTGTGTGTTGTGTGTGTTATGATTGAGTATGTGTGCTGTGCCTGTGTTGTGATTGTGTGTCTGTGTGTGTGTGTTGTGATTAAATGCAGTGGTGCGCAAACTGGGGGCTTACGGTCTCCAAAGCTTGGAGCTTCGAGAGACAAACAAAATTGACTTTGAAGCGCGCTCAGCAGCTGTCAATGCGCACACACACACAGCCACACACAAAAATAGCCCCGATCCATGCCCCCCGCTCGTGCTTGCAAAATTATGCAGGACACCCTGTGCTCATGCTTGGAGAGTTGGTGAAGTCACCGCTCTCAGCGGCAGCGTGGACGCAGCCTAATTTTGCAAGCGCGAGCTGTTGAAATAAGTATTTGGACATATTTGTATTTACATTGTATACCATTTAATAAAGGTTTTTTTTTTCATGTGATTGATTACATCAGGCAGGGGGGCCCCGAGAAATTTCATGGATGAAAAGGGGGGCTCGGCATAAAAAGTTTGCTCACCCCTGTATTGGAGGATAGGAAGAGTACAAATTATCACAGCGTTTAGAAAGTCAAGTTCTCACAGGTGCAGAGTTGTTGTAATGCAGAGTCCTTGTAATGCAGCGTCCAGATGATCTTGTAGTCTTCACCTCCAATTCTAACTCCAGTATTAACCCCACAGACACGTTATATGTGACTCTTAAGATGTTGCACAACCAAAATAGACTAACTTAAAATACTCTAAACAGATTTACTTGACAAATAATTAAGGGAGGGGTCTGCCTATTCAGCTCATACAGACATACCAAGGAATTGTTAATTAGATAAGTTATTTTTCAATGCGGGTTAAATTGATGGAATAATTCTATTCAGACAGACATACCTGTGTGCAGAAATGAATCAGAATGTTAGTCCAGGTATTCAGTATGCATCCATATTTAAAGATATTAAAAGATATACAGTAGCAAACATCCGGAGATGATAACTTCAGTATTAACTCCACAGACACTTTATATGTGACACTTAAGATGTTACACAGCCATGTTACCGTGAGTATTGTTGTCTGTGTGTTGTAATGTACTAAGTTCTGTTTGCAGATGCAGAATGTGAATTGAATGACTTGTTTGCTTTGCAAAATTGCAGCAAGAATTTCATATCCTACTCCTCCAGTGTGAGGAGTCCCCATCCACTGCCGATATGAAGCCTGATCCGGACCCCTCCTCCAGCTCTGACCTAAGGAAGAGGTCCCCGCTCACTACAAGGTTTCTGCCACTGCCAGCCAATAAGACGGCTGTCAAATGAAATACAAATCTTTAAACAATTATAATGAATTCCTACTCTTTGTGTTTAGGAAGAGATGAAAGAAAGTGTGCAGTGGTTCCTAGATTGTGGGACATTCAGATACTTGTACTGGGACATTAATTAAAAAATGTTGAGCCACACAGGGTTTATTCACAAGTGAAAGTGTTTATACTTCTAAAACATAACTAGATCAATTGTTCTATTATTCGCTTTCTCAAACCATAATGCAGGGCTTTTTTTTTTTTTTAAGTGTAAGAGACATAGGGATAATTTAAGAAAAAAATTTGCAGCAAGTCATAGCGCCGCACCACAAACTTAGACACATGCAAGAGGGCGAATAAAAAGCAATTTATTACCAAAATAGGAACAGCAAAGTTACATGTTACATGTTTAGTGCCCGAGCACTTTGTCAAAGCTTTGTCAAAGCCTGGCACACAGTATTTACACCCCAAAGCTGAAGACAAGTAGAGATTTTCCTTACCCTACATTGGACTACATTCAACTGAGGTCTATCTTTATGTGAGTAAATCTTTATTCTATTATGATTAACTTTTCTGATTGCCACAATACGGCTAAGAGGTAATATTTGCGCTGGAATCTACATCGTTTCTGCATACTCTACAGAGTATGAGTTAAAACCTTGTAAAGCACTATCCTCTATACGAAGAGGTGCACAAACTCCCTGCGCTGGGCCCCCCTAACTTCTCTCCTCCTCGGTCGCGTCCCCCTTCGCCTCTAATGTTGCATCAAATGACGCTGACAGGTCATGTGCCGTCACGTGACCCGCTGCGTCATTTGACGTCACGTCTCTATGGCAATGGGCGTCATTTGACGCCACGTTGTCATAGAGACGTGTGACTGGAGCCGGGTAAGTAAATTTACAGAGGCCTCGCGCTCTCAGCGCGGGGCGTCTGTAAATGCCGCTCCCTGAAAACTCTTGCGCCCCCCAGTTTGCGGACCGCTGCTCTATATCAGTGGTTTTCAATCTTTTTTTAATTAAGGAACCCCAGAATTCAATTTTGAAATTCTGGGGAACCCCAACCCTTGCCCCCCCCAGCTATCTCCCCCCTGCGTGTACACACACACTCTCTCTCCCACTTACACACACAGACACACACACACACTCTCTCTTTCCCACTTACACACACACTCTCCCACTTACACACACTCGCACGCACACTGCCACTTACACACACGCACACACTCTCCCACTTACACACACACAAACACACACACTCTCTCTCTCCCACTTACACACACACACTCCCAATTACTGTACACACACCCACTCTCCCACTTACACACACTCTCTCCCACTTACACACACTCTCTCCCACTTACACACACACACACACACACACTCTCCTCCTTACACACACACACACATCCACACACTCTCCCACTTACACATATCCACACTCTCCCACTTACACATACTCACACTCTCCCAAACACTCACTAACTCACACACTCTCTCTCTCCCACTTAAACATATCCACACACTCTCCCACTCACACTCTCTCGCACATACACACACACCTGTTCTTATCCTTGTAGTGTTGCAACAAGGGGAATTTGCAGGAGACGAGTTCAAACATTTCCACACACACCTTCTCCCCTCCCCCCCACCCTTGTGAGAGCACATGCGCCCGTCTGCCCGATCCTCTCTCTCCCTCTTGTCAACTGGCGCCGACCAGAGCAGGCAGACAGAGGAAGAATAGCCTCTGCTTAGCTCGGGAGCCACCGGTCACTGCAATGTGGAGATGCCACCGGGTCTGGGACAGCTGAAACAGGAACCCCCTGTGGGGTGTACTCCAATATTAAATATTAATAAAGTAACCTATTCATTAGTAGATACTACAGATAGACCCAAGAGGTTTAAGCTCATTACAAGCAACTTCAAATGAACTTGACATAATTGATTACCTACAGAGAAATGCTCTTCAATTCAGGGCTTATGGATATATTCCCCCCCGGAGGCTTGATACTCTGCAACAAATTTGTTTTCTGATATGCTACTAAATGGAAATATCTTCCAGCAAATACAACATTATGGGTGTTTCACTTAAATAAAGCTTGTAAAATACTTTTGTAACTGTAATTTTGTGTCATATTTAATTTGATTGAGTCCTTACTAAAATACATCACTTAGGGATATGGACACAATAGTGACCTAACTTTTTTAACTTGCACGTTATATTCAAGTTCATGACTTATTCATGACTTATTCATGGGAGCACCCCTGCTCCTCTGGTGGTGTTTGTCTCAGACCAGGAAGCTGATCAACAGGGCTGAGGCAGGATGTGGAGACTGACCACAGGCCGAGTCCAGATAGAATAGGCAAATCCAGGCCACCGGCCAAGGTCTGTGCAGGGAGCAGAGGCCTAGTTGAGGTCACGGTCCAAGGTAGGTTGAAGCAAGGCACTATCCAGGTCCTGTCAAAGTCAGGGCAGGCAGCATACAAAACAAAGTCCAGTGTGATTCAAGGTCAAAACTCAAGCAGGAATTGTATGAATGCAAAGCCAAGGGAAATGACACCTTGCTCAGGCACTGGCTGGTTTAAATGGATGCTTTAAGTAGCCTAGGACAGATGTAGCCAATATCAATCTCCATGTTGATTTAGGGCAACATGAGGCTACTTATTGATTTCGATCACCTTGGTAGAGGTGAGGCGACCTCAGATATCAGCCACCTTGGTTGAGGCAATGTTAGTATCACTGGGATGCACTTGTGCTGAAGGGTGATGGTCGGTATGATGGGTCCTGACACCCTCCCCCTGAGTGTTCGTGTCTATGCTGGGTGTGGCATATGCAACAAAACATTGCCTGTTATACACCAATTACAATCATTGTTAAAAGCGAGAACAATGATCTCACCAATCAACCGGCCTTTTATTAACTAATGGTCAAACATGATGAAGATGTTCACAGTTCATCAGTGGTCAATACTTGTCAGCTGTTACAGAAACTTATATCTTGAAGAGAAAAAAAGATATGTGAAAACAAAAATTGTATAGTGTTAAATACAATGCAATGATTTATTAAAATTCCATTCCTATTGCCCTTCTGTTTCTTTCAATAACCACAGGTAACACAGTATTTATATATATCTTAATATAATTATTTCACATTTCCACAGTTGGAGACTCATTCCAGTACTTCAGTATCCCATTCTATAGCTCATCTTTGTTTGTCGGCTTCATATATTTTCGCAAATGATGTTTCATTGCATGCCACACCAATTCTATTGGGTTAAAGTCAGGGGATCTGCAAATATAGAGACATATACACTACAGTTATTGCCCAGAATAAAATAAGACATACAGGACACCTACAAGCTCATATTGAACCCCCAAAATAACCTCAACATATATATAAGCGTATAAGTGTCACAGAGGAGTGCTACTGAGCATGGCAATATATATTTAAAACCAGAGACAGAACATGAAACACAGACAGAGCTCAGTGCACATCCAATGAAACTTATACACGGTACAGTGCCTAAATATATATATAGATATCTTTTGAATAAAATGGTCTTTTAGTTTAACTCTTTGGCCAAAGTGTTGTAGGCCCTTGAGCCCCTACACGGCAGACCACGTCTCAAGGGTACCTAACACTAATATAAATTCCTAATAACCTGTGCATTACCAGGAAGAATGATTTATAATAAATCTGTCAAAATTAGTTGCATAGTTCTAAGTCTGATTGAAGCTCTTATTAACCTGTACATTACCAGGAAAAGCACTCTGTATAAGATTTGTCTCAATAAAACTGCAAGCAAGCAAGTTCACCTGAGATTTTTGTCTTGGGATCACCGTCTGGCAATCAGGTTCTCCATCCACACCGCACATAACCACAATGTCCTCAACACTGTCCTCCAGGGTAGCACCACGGGATCCTAGGCAGGACAAAAACTGCGCGGCCACAGCCTTGGCGCCACTCCACAACATGCTAGCAAAAGTTCCTTCTACAGCTCTCTCTTCTGTGGTATACACACCACGTGCGCTCGCTCCATCAGGCACCGGCCGCCATCTTGGACTCTCCACACCGCGCGGAGCTTCTCTACTTGCGGTCGCCATCTTTACTCGGTCATTTCTATTATCACACATGGTGCTCCTCTCTGTGGGGCAGCTGCCATTTCGATGCAATAAAGAATGCCACGATGCACCACCTACATGTATCTAATGTACGTTTGACTCATGTTGCACTACCTCAGGCTAGGCTCACTCTCTCTGTGTATGCTGTGTCCACCTTCCTCCAGTATCTGCTTTGTGGTAAGTGTCCTGGCTACTGGCTAGAGTACTCTGGCTTCTCCCATACAGTACTAGGGCGTCTACCTACTGTTGGCTATCACTACATAGTTACATAGTTACATAGTAGATGAGGTTGAAAAAAGACGTCGGTCCATCAAGTTCAACCTATGCTAAATTTAGACAACAGATACTTTATCCTATATCTATACTTGCTTATTGATTCAGAGGAAGGCAAACAAAAAAAACCATTAAGGGGAAAAATTAATTCCTTCCTGACTCCAAGAATTGGCAATCGGATTAATCCCTGGATCAACTAACTAACGCAGATCCTGTCCAGAATTCCTGACCCATGTTAACCAGGCTATCCCTCCAGGCATCCTACGACTAGCTGCCTCAAGGTGACTAGAACAGCTATAGCCCTGTCTCCAGATCCACTTTTCTCCTCTCAGGATCTTAGGTTATGCTTTGCGAGCGGACATTCTCATCACACTCCTGACTACCCCTAGGCTCCGTCCCCATACACAGCACTGACTGGCAGCGTACACTCTCCCTGTTTCCTAGTGTGCCTAGCAAAAGCCTGTCCTGTTGATACAGATCTCAGCAGCGCCTCCAATTGTAACAGTGTTTTCCCTGGGCCCTTCTGATCCTGACCCATATGTAAGAAAATCCCCCAATTACATGGATGTGTATGTGTGGTGCACCTGCTGGCTTACAGGACTCCTGCGTCTCCCGCTGGATGTTATGGGGAATATCACCATGACAGGTCTCTGAGGTAGTGTGCTCTGAGTCCTACTCACATCTGATGCAGCGCCTCCACCCCATCAGGATCTCTGTGGCTGCAGGGAGAAGTGTCTGATGGGGAACTCCTTCTGGGTGCATCCTTCTGTGCAATAACTTCACTCTCACACAGAAGGGATCTTGTGAACCAGGACATCTTTATTGGCATCTTTCTAGGCAGATTGCCCCTCATAGCGGTCGTGCTTAGCCACTCATTTCTTTGCTGCACTCCATTGGGAAGGTTCCTCCTCTCCTAATAGAGTTGCTCTCCACCTCTCCCCTAAGGGAGATTCACCAGCTTGTCTCTCTGCCACTTGAGCTGCACAGACTCACAGCTCTTGCATCAGACACTGCAACACTGTTGCAGACTTCCCCATGGCTCTCCTGAACACAGTCAGAACACAGATTGAACACTTGCACACTAACTTTTGGCAGTGCTGTGTCTTATATAGACTCAGAAACAGACACACCTCTGTGTCACTAACAGTGGACACAGAGCATGTTGTCACTTCCCTTGCTACATATGACACTTCACCAGGGTGTGAGGGCAAACCTCCATGATTGTTACTGGCAACCCTGCATACTTACCAAGATTACTGCCAGTATGAAGGAGATATGTACACAAATTTTACACATGGCTACATGTATATGTTTAATTAATTAATTCTGAGCTACTCTCCTTTTCTGCTGCTGCTGTACTGACGTGGGGAAGATCATGTGACCAGGCAATACTGATACATTTGTGCTCGTGCACGGCTGGAGAGAGGGGAGAACTCGCAAAGGGGTGTGCCAGAGCCTGTTACAGGAGAGGAAGAGGTTGAGCTTTTGTAAAGGATTGCTTGTGACGGGAGCTTTGTGACAGGCTATTAATAATACACACCAAATAATATATATAACTGGGTTGAACTGGTACGAGACTTAGATATGATAAAATATAATTTATTCCTTGATAAAGGTGAACACACAAAATATACAAATAACAGTCAAAATATAGACACTTACTTAAAGATTATGACAAGAAAGCCATCAGGATACAGGATCGGCCATTTCTTCCATATTTCAGTTGACATCACAGCAAGACAGGTAGGTCATGCAGACACATGAAGGATTTTGCATGAATACTTTGCATGAGGACATGAAAGACCATAGCCATAGGCTGAGCCTGGTTCTTATACAATTATTTCCCTTTGAACACAACCTAAACCCAGCCCCTCTCATAAATCAGCGGTGAAGTTGACAGTTTTCCTCAGAGTAAAACGCCTCCCACCCAAGGACGTTTAAAAACTGCTTTTCCCTATCTAAATAACTTCATAACTTCAGTTCAGTAGTACTTACTGGCACGCGAGCCATATTAATGCATTCCGTCACGCATGATGCTCCCAATGAGACTACATATTACCGTGTAATATTAAAATTAAGAGAGATATTAATATCTGGCTCTTAGTATCTGTTTGATATCAAGTGTTTAGAATCATTAGTTGGGGCTCGGCCCCACGAATACACATATGTAATGTTTAGCATGTTCCGCCGAGGACATCTCATAAGATTCTTATATTTACTAAGGTCACCCATTCTGATTTTCTCCTTGGGTAGCCGCACCCCTGGCCCCCATCAAAAATCCTTTGAAGCAGGGACCCCTGGGTAGTGAACATTTGTCACCTGGTGTTAGATGTCACACCCAATGCCCCAGCCTGGGTCTAGCTGTCTCTAGCAATATTCCCTTGGCCTGCAAATTAGGTATTAACATACTGTGCACCAAAAACCCCTTCTGCTTTTCACACCCAACTTCAATCAAGCCTTTAGAAGTCCAGATTTTCTGAAAAGACACACCACAGTTGTATTTTCTTAAACTGTAGCTTATTAACCCCTTAATCCCCAGTGTGTGTGGTGCAGACACTGGCCCAGAAACAATACATTTTTTACAGGGGAATAAGCATTTGGATATTGAAGCGAGGTAAAAACACATTACTGGACCTCAGTCCAGTTAACCCCTTGCTCCCCAGGTGAGGGTAGAGGGTGGCCAATTGGGGTGTAATCCCTTTAATTCCAGGCCAAATCCTCCCCCTCGTCACACCTCCCCTGCTCAAGGGGTGCCCCAGCTGCCTCCCCCTGGCACTGGGATACCACGGGTGCCCTTGAAGCACTCAATAAGTCCTGAGGGGTTGGCCTGGCAAAATTGTCCTCCGGCATTGTCCAGTACATTGTCCTGGCCACAGTGGATAGTGAAATCTAGATCCTGCAGAGCAGGGCTCCACCGTGGCCGCCGGGCATTCTCCTTTGCCTCCCTCTGCCCCCCACCCAGTGCCTGGTGAACCAAGTCCATGGTGAAGGGGCCCCTTTGCAGACCAGGCTGCACACTGCCCAGAGACTGGCATGTCTCTGCACCTTTGGGAACCCTGGGGAATCTGTCAGGGGGGTCACTCCTGGCCAGTCAGAACAAGGGACCTTCTGCCTACCTAGCCCATCCCTAGCTTCTGCCAGCTGCCTGACACCCCACTGACCTCCTATCTCCCCCTGCTCCACGGTGTCTCCCTGCCTAGCCTCCCCTAGGCCCAGCACTTCAGCCTGCTGCTTACCTCCCTGCAGCCCACCTGCACTCCTCTCTCCCCTGGGCAATCCTAACCCAGACACTGGAGCTACCTGAGTGCACCTACCTCCCTGACCTTGTCTCCCCCTTACCAGGGATGAGCTCAGGGGCACCTCTCCAGATGCAACCGCCTTAGCTCTTGGCTGGCAGGTATCCCTGGGGTGGCACAAGCTCGCCACTGCCCAGGATACCCCCAGCCCATAGCCAGGCTGCAACAGGGGGTTGCTGATCTGAGGCACCCCCTGAGGCTCTGCCAGGGTAATGGGAAACTATAGCTGCCATACCTGCTGCTGTCCCTCCTCGGCTACCACTAGCCCTTCTTCTCCCACTGAGAACTGATGCTGGCTACCTACCTGCAGCCTCCCCTCACTCCGCTTCTCCCTAGCTAATCCTAACCTGGATCCTAGGGATACCCGAGTGAGGCCATCTCCCTGACACTGTCTCCCCATTACCGGGGATGAGCTCAGGGCTGCTAGTGCTGATGCACCCACCTTAGCTCCTGGCTGGCAGGTAATCTGGGTGTGGTCTTACTTTGCCACAACCCCTGATACCTCCAGCCCATAGCAAGGCTGCAACAGTGGGGCTCTTAACTGAGAGTCCCCTTGCTGCTCTGCCAGGGTAATGGGGAAATCTGGCTAGCTCACTTGCTGCCTTCCCTCCTGGGTTCCCACTGGCCCACCCAACCCTCTCCCAGGCAATCCTACCCTAGAGCTGGGTGCTAACGGGGCTAGCCCCTCTCCCTGAAACTATGCCCCCATTACCGGAGGTGAGCTCAGGGTTGCTGGTGCAGATGCACCCACCTTAGCTTCTGGCCGGCAGGTAATCTGGGGGTGGTCTAACTTTGCCACTACCCCTGAAATCTGGGGGTGGTCTAACTTTGCCACAACCCCTGATACCTCCGGCCTATAGCCAGGCTGCAACAGTGGGGCTCTTAACCGAGAGTCCCCTTGCTGCTCTGCCAGGGTAATGGGGAAGTCTAGCTGCCCTACAAGCTGCACTTCCTTCCCCTCCCCTGGTACCCCTATCTCCTGCCACCCCCCAGTCACCCGTATAGTGAAACAACAGGGTACAGTCATAGGGAAAAATAAGTCAGAGTCAGTCTGTGACTTGGTTTGGCTTACCTCGCTGGTCCCCACAGAGACCGCCGCCTTCGTTGGTCCCAATTGCAGGGGGACTGGAGAGGCCGCCGCCGGCACCATCTGGGCTGGGCAGCAACGGGCCGCTGCCGCGACAGCGCCTGGGTTGAGTACAGGTACAACGGTGCAGGACAAGGGTTCCAGGTCTTTGTGGAGGAACACAGCTCCATGCAAACTTGGTAAAATAACCCCCTCCCGCAAACCCTGTCCCTCCCCCCAAATAAAATTGCCACCGGCAGAATGCCGGAGTGGCGGCTCCTTCTCTGCCACCGCCGGTTCTCCGCCATGATCAGGTGGATGGCCGTCGCTCTCCGCCGCTGTTGCCGATTCAGCCCGTCCAGGTTCTCCAGGAGATGTCCCGAGGAGGGTTGTCGCCCCTGGCTGGGCGGGAGCCATCAGAGGATGCCGCTAACTGGGTCATCTTTTCCGCAGCTCATGAGCGCTGGCCCTGAGGGGCTTCTTCGCCCGACCGCGCACGGTCCGGGCACTGGGCATTATTGTGGCCCGTTTGTTGGCAGTGCCGCAGCTTCTCCGCCACCGGTGGACTAACCCCAGCAAGGGGCAATGGAGTCCAGAGCGGAGTTGCTTGAGCGCCGGGCTCATTCCAGAGCTCCTCCACCGCCGGTGGACTAACCCCAGCAAGGGGCAACGGAGTCCAGAGCGGAGTTGCTTGAGCGCCGGGCTCTGGGAGGGGATAAGCGGGTTGGTGTGGTACCGACGCCAGGAACTGGGACCACTTCGCCGGGAACCCTGTCTTGTCCAACGCACACACCAGTGCTAGCTCTTTCAGGGAAAATGGATGGGCCACCGCAATGGCCGTTACCTCTCCTGGTGCAAGACTTCTGTGGTCTCCGAGACCACCCGCTCCCTCCACAAGTCTCTGCCGTCCCGGAGCTGGGTCCATTCCCTGCTCTCTGGGTTTGATGGTTACAGCGGCTGCAGCTGTGGATCTTTGCTCAGCCTGCCGGGTTTCATGCTCACCGATCGCTGTCTCTCTCTCAGCCTTGCCGGCTGCTGGTCCCCGCGCCGACTTGATGCACTCCTCCGGTCTCGGTGCCCGGCTCCAGTCAGACGGATGGCCGGCACTTTGGTTCTGTAGGCAATGCTTCTCACAAGTAGGGGAACAGTGAGGAGGTGCCATATCTTGTGTTATATGTTGTACACTGTGTGTTCAATATCTTTAGCCCCAGGAACTCGCAATTACCATCGAGTTCCCACTATATTACAGTATCCCACAGAACACTAGTAATACAGGTCCAGTTCAATCCCGCCGCTAACACCAGTTTTATTAATAAGCCTGTGACGGGAGCTTTGTAACAGGCTATTAATAATACACACCAAATAATATATATAACTGGGTTGAACTGGTACGAGACTTAGATATGATAAAATATAATTAAAATATAATTTATTCCTTGATAAAGGTGAACACACAAAATATACAAATAACAGGCAAAATATAGACACTTACTTACTTAAAGATTATGACAAGAAAGCCATCAGGATACAGGATGGGCCATTTCTTCCATATTTCAGTTGACATCACAGCAAGACAGGCAGGTCATGAAGACACATGAAGGACTTTGCATGAAGACTTTGCATGAATACTTTGCATGAAGACTTTGCATGAGGACATGAAAGACCATAGCCATAGGCTGAGCCTGGTTCTTATACAATTATTTCCCTTTGAACACAACCTAAACCCAGCCCCTCTCATAAATCAGCGGTGAAGTTGACAGTTTTCCTCAGAGTAAAACTCCTCCCACCCAAGGACGTTTAAAAACTGCTTTTCCCTATCTAAATAACTTCATAACTTCAGTTCAGTAGTACTTACTGGCACGCGAGCCATATTAATGCATTCCGTCACGCATGATGCTCCCAATGAGACTACATATTACCGTGTAATATTAAAATTAAGAGAGATATTAATATCTGGCTCTTAGTATCTGTTTGATATCAAGTGTTTAGAATCATTAGTTGGGGCTCGGCCCCACGAATACACATATGTAATGTTTAGCATGTTCCGCCGAGGACATCTCATAAGATTCTTATATTTACTAAGGTCACCCATTCTGATTTTCTCCTTGGGTAGCCGCACCCCTGGCCCCCATCAAAAATCCTTTGAAGCAGGGACCCCTGGGTAGTGAACATTTGTCACCTGGTGTTAGATGTCACACCCAATGCCCCAGCCTGGGTCTAGCTGTCTCTAGCAATATTCCCTTGGCCTGCAAATTAGGTATTAACATACTGTGCACCAAAAACCCCTTCTGCTTTTCACACCCAACTTCAATCAAACCTTTTGAAGTCCAGATTTTCTGAAAAGACACACCACAGTTGTATTTTCTTAAACTGTAGCTTATTAACCCCTTAATCCCCAGTGTGTGTGGTGCAGACACTGGCCCAGAAACAATACATTTTTTACAGGGAATAAGCATTTGGATATTGAAGCGAGGTAAAAACACATTACTGGACCTCAGTCCAGTTAACCCCTTGCTCCCCAGGTGAGGGTAGAGGGTGGCCAATTGGGGTGTAATCCCTTTAATCCCGGGCCAAATCCTCCCCATCGTCACATTGCTATAGGAACAAAAATGCTTGTCACATTAGAATACATTAAAAATTGTCTTTCAAAGTTGTTTTAAAAAAAAAAGAAAATGCTACAAGTATTTTCTCATAGTACAGAACTGATTTATTAAAAAAAAACACACATGCAGGATATTGCTAGGACTGCTGCTTTAAAGGAACAAATCGTACCAAAGCCTGTTTGTCAGAAAGCGCATCACGCAGCAGATGTTAATGCCAATTCTAGACTATGGGGACAAGGTATATGCTACAGCACCTCAAATTCAGCTTAGGAAATTAGACACCATCTACAACTCAATATGCCGCTTTTTCCTTCAATGTGACTACAACACACACCACACAAAATGCTCCAAGAACTAGACAGGTTATTCCTTGAGTCCAGGCGCAAGGTACATTGTTCCTGTCTTTCCTTCAAATACTTTCTGGGCAAGCTACCCAGCTATCTAAGCAAACTTCTCACCCTTACTGCACGCAGCACTGATCTGACTCCAAAAGACTGTTCACGGTCCAAAAGATCAACAAAGAATCCCATCACCGTTCCTTCTCTTAACGTGCACTCACGACTGGAACAACATACCAGGGACTTTCAAATAACATGGATAAGTAAAGCACATTACTACAAACTGTATAAAACATATTTTATCACTTTGATATTACCACATTATAAAGCAAACACGATAACTCTACATCACACATTTTGGACCTCCTGCCCAAATGTTCTTCACACCTGGCAACCTTTGGTGGCTTTTATGTCCGATGTCTGAGTAGACACGCTGGCACCAAGTTGGTAGCCCAGTGACTCACTCAGACTATCGGTCCGGAAAGACCCAGCTCATTATACTGTGCACAAGCATATATGTATTTAAACACACTGTTTAATAAGATATACACTTTGAAACTATCTAAGTCTGCTGGTATGGGAAATAGAATAAACAGCTGCACTTTATTTCTTACTAGCCATATTCCCCACACACTATAAAATAGACTTTGACTTTTAAAACTTCTCACAACCTTATGTATAGTTGGAGTACCCCAGAACCCTATACAGGTTCTGGGTGATCTGGGCATTAAATGGGTATCCCCCTTAACCTAGGGATCCCTTGACAAGTTCAGGGACACCTCACATCCCTATGCCCCATTTACCTTTCTGGTCTGTGCTGAAGAAGCGAATCATAGCGGTGAGTCGTGCAAGCGGTTTCAAGGGGAGACTTTGCCTATATGTATCTGGGAATATTTGCCTGGTGCCCAGGGTGGTCTGTTGTCTTCGTTGGACCAGGAGCAAGTTGCGGCAGCCGTTTTGGATTGGCTCCGCAAGTGCCTAAGGAAACTACAACTCCCAGAAGACTCTGGGTGGGTCACATGGTCCGTTCCAGCCAATGAGGCATGAGCGGCCATTTTGAGGGACTCCCGATATCTTCCGCGGGACAGAGAGAATTAAGTCAGTCGTCACGGAGCCAGGAAAGGGGACGGATGCGTCCAGGGAGCTAGTAAGCCCCAGGACTAGGCCAGAACTTTGCGCCAATGTCACAGTTAGGCCCCGATTACCCTTGAGAGCAGTATTTCAGAGAAGGCCCTAGATAAGGACCCTTCCAAGTAGAACTGCAACCCGCAGCACTGCACCGTCGGACAGACATCCGCGCGATGGCCTACTGTACATGCTTCAAGTGAAGACTGCACTGCGTGTACAGCCTGGATATAAGGTGTGAGGGGATTTATGTTGGCGACCCCACTACGTGGGACCTGATCCAATTCTGCCTCCCATGGGTTCCCTGGTCAGGACGGTTGACAAGGAAGGTACCACCGTGCACCTACAGTCACAGGGGGTAGCGCTACCTCACATTTGGGTGGGATTGTTCTGCGGACCACGGGGTTCTAGGTGCCCAGGACACCCTCAGTACTTTGGGGGACCACCATTGATGTTATTGTGTTGTATTAATGGGATATATGTATATTGTTATCTGTGTGATACAGTAAAGCAGTTATATTATACCAAGTTGTATAGTAGTTATTGTTTCCTATGCGGAGTAATCCTGCTTACACTGGGATCCTCATAGGTGGAGGCACTGCACCGCGAGATAGATCATCGCAGGCTCCCCAGGAGCGGAGGCTTTGGCCTCCTGTGAGCCTCACAGGTAACAGCAGCACGTGTAATCGCCCCCTGGTTTCCCTTAGGCATAGGGAAAGGGGTTACATATAAATAACTTTTAAATTACAGATGCAATAATATAGATATATTTATAATAGACTACTTCCACTGTACACAGCTCTGTACATAGAATTTTGCAGACATGAGTCCCTGCCCTGAAGAGTTTACAATCTAATGTTTTGGTGTCGGAGACACAAAAGTGATTTGCCCAAAGTCACAATACAAAGGTCACAAGACAAGGAGAGGGTTACCTATTCAAATGGCAGTGTCCTTGCCACTAAAAATATATGGGGGAAGATGGCAATTAAAAAAAAAAACAAAAAAAAACTAAGTATAGAAGAGGGAGAGCGAGATTTGCATAATGTAAATGATCTTATTTAATCTCAGGTGTACACAGTTATATCTCCAAGTCTTGTATAGATGAGTACAGAAAGTATGTTGTATAGGCCGCACTACCTAATATATAAAATATATTAGGGATATAAGTACGTGGTGGGTGCTGGGGAACAATGAAGAGACCCATAATCTCTCCTAAGGACATATAGAACACAAAAGTGAAGAACATGAATTGACAGTGTGCAAAGAAAAGCAAATCACATAAAATGAACAGGAGGGGGGTGGTGACATCACTGAAAAGTGAGGGATATGATAAAGAAATCCCTAGCAGGGAAGGAAGTGGGTGCGGTGAGACTCAGGGGGCAACGTTTCGGGGTCACTTACCCCTTCTACAGGCCCATTCCCATAGTCACCACTAAGTGGGACTATGGTACTTCCCGACTCCCTCACAGCAAAAACCTCCCAGTGTAAAAACAAATGCAAACAAAAAGTGTCCAGGCAGATGCGAGCAGTATTAAACTACGCCGAGCGCAGAACAGGGCGCCGCCATATTAGGAAGGCTCATACATGCGCGAGACGAGCCCGGTGGCCATTATAAGTGTAAGGAATCCACACCTCAGTTTACTGTTTACCTTGCCTTACAGACTGTGCAGTCCTGGAACACTCCCCCCTGGTATCTACTGCAGCTGTGCAAGCTATCACTGCAACCTAGCCTTGTATTCACTCATTGGAGCAGTGCCCTCACACCCTCCTCCAGGGATTGGCCTGCTGGCCTTTAAGTACTGCATCCCCACAATCCTTCTCGGCCGAACATAATCCTTCTTGGATGTCCTGTGTTTGCCACAGCCACTTGTCTTGGCCACCTTGTTGCTGTTTCTTGTTCACTGTTCCTAGCCCATGTTCCTGGTTCCTGTGCTGAAGCGTTGGATCTCCAGCGTAACTTCAGCTTCCTGTTTCCTGAGGCCTGCTGCCCTTCCCATAGCAGAGGCCTGTCTCTGGTTCCTGGGGCCTGCTGCTCTCTCTCCATTGCAGAGGCCGTGTCCTGGTTCCTGTGCTGAAGTGGTGGATCTCCAGTGTAACTTCAGCTCCCGGTTTCCTGAGGCCTGCTGCCCTTCCCATAGCAGAGGCCTGCCCCTGAGTCCTGAAGTCTGTAGCTCTCTCCCCTCGCACAGGCTCATTCTGGACTCCTGCGCTGAAGCATTGGTTTACTAGTGCTGCCTGGCGGTGTGCCCACTCCGGTCAGCCTTCTCCTTCCTGAGACCGGCGCCATGGGCTGTGGATGCCCATGCTCGCGCAAACCCCATTCCAGACTTGCAGCATTTTCTCTGACGCTGGAAGACCTGCTTGATCTCCTGTTGCCGACTCCCTGCTTGGACTACGTTCTCCCTGATGTCTCCGTTCCTGACCCTGGCTTGTCCACTGACTATGCTGCCTTCTCCAGTCCCGATCCTGCTATGTACGACTATGAACTGCGCAATCCTGATCAGCCGGCGCGGTCTAAGGTCGGTGCTTATACAACCCCACCTCAGCCACGCGGTCCGACCCTGGCATGCGCAGTACATAGAGCAACCGGCAGCCAATAGGATAACAGCTTGGCAGCGAACCAGCCAATAGGGCTGCAGCTTCCCCTTGCACAGCTATTGATACATTTGGTGCGCCAGGGACCACGCCAGTCGGACCTGGGACAAGAAAGGGGTAGGTTGTGTGTGCAGGTGTCTGTGGCACCTGCACTAAGCCATATACCCCCTGTTAGGCCCCAGCTAGGCCCCGACTCCCACTCCCACAGCTTGTGGTTGCTATAGGGACTTGCCCTTAGACATGGAAATTGCCTCGCTTAGCAATATCAGTGTCAGGGACACAGTGAGATGCCGCACGGTGACTGCAGTCTGCGGTCCAGAGCCAGACCATAGAGACAAAGCTAGGACGCGGCTGCGCTGGCCTTAGGTGATCTGGGACCAGGTTACCCATATATAGAGAGACTCTCTAAATGGTGAGACAGTTTAAGGAATCCGGGAACACGTCCTCTGTGACGTGTTCCCCCTTACCTGTTGTCTCGCTGTCCTCTACTCTGGCACTAGCGCGTGCTCGCACACCCGCTCTGCTTACATATCGCACGCGCAGCTCTTCTAGAGTGCCACGAAGCTTAGCTCCGCCCCCTCAGACGCGATGCGCTTCTCCCACGCGCCGCGTGCACACGTGATGTCGTGCACTGCTCCCCAGCTGCGTGGCAAGTACTTTCAGCCCACTTGTCTCCTGGAGTTAATCCTTGCCTCCGCGGAGGCCGCGCCTCCATTCCGCCTCGCTTGTGACTGGTTCCTGTGTGCTTTAAATATCCTGCAGTTCTGTCTTACGTTGCTGAGCATAACTAGTTGTAGCCTTGTGCTTCCACGTCTGTTGTGCCTTGCTCCCTGGCTTGTGCTTTTCTCTACAGTTAACCCTTCGTGTACCGACCCGGCTTGTACTTGGAAACTCCTGTGGATACTGACCTCGGCTTAACTTCGACTCTGCTGATTTCTCCAACCCTGACCACGGCTACACGGACTTTGACCATTCTAATATCTCCAACTCAAGACGTTGGCAAGTATCTGGAATAACCCACTCTCTCCAACCCAGACCCGGCTACGTTCACAATCCGCCTGCCAGGCACATTTCTGCTACTGTGGGTGTGTGGTTCAATACTTCCCCACCTCAGTACCGGGGTCCTGTCTTGCTCGTGGGCAGTGCAAGCGTTACAGACAGTCCATGCGGGATCCACCCAAAGTAGAGGTGGAGGCTTCACGGTTCAGTACTTCGGATCCGTGTATCCCCTCTTCATCTGCACGCCCGGGTGTGGACACACCCGGCAGGTACCCAACTCATCAGTGCACCAACTCAACACTCTAGTGGGGCAGCACTGTCTCACACATTTGAGTGGGTTGGCTCTTGGGGACACTGGGATGGTGCGGTGACTTGAGCACCTCAGTACATTGGGGCAAACCCCACCGGGTGTGGACACGGTGTTGGGGAGGTACGGTGAGGGGTTATGGTCTGTGAGGGTGTATATTATTCTATTATTCTTAGTATTGTTATGCTGTGTATAGTAAAACTGTTATGCTTTACACGTGTGCATTCTTTATTGTCCTGTAACGGGGTCGTTCCACACAGTAGAATCCCATTACAGGTGAAGTCGCTACCAAACGATTACTCAGGTATACCCCAGGTTCCCAGCAGCAGAGACTCAGATCTCCTGTACGCCGCAGGTATAGCACCACACATATACCGTAGCCCCACATCTCCCAGGGGTGGCAGAAAGTGCGCTACACTTGTTAATGCAACTTCTGCACAGACTTTATTATACTTCCCTGCGTGTCATTTGCTGTCAGGCCAGATGCATAATTGCAGACAACCGTAGTCATGCAGAGAATAAATTAATACCATCTGGCTGTTCATTTTTGCTTCCAAATGACAGAGAAGCACCAAATGGAGTACCAAACCCCAAATCTGATTTCCAGAGGCTAATAGGATTATTTGAGAGTCGGAGATCTGTATTATTAGTGTTGCATTTGGTAATTATTCCAGTGCTTGCTTGTGTTAATAGTATATTTGCCGGAACGTTTTACTTATTACTTTTGTGTTTGAGCATAAAATGCTCACAAAGCTGTTATGCTGTTTAATTTCAGTCACGAAAAAAAAAGGTGCAAAAAAATACCATTACTATGTTCATGCATCATTCATAAATTAATTTATTTGAATAGGTGAACCCCACCACAATCAAATTCAAAATTATTTTGATTTTTTTATTCCATCATGTGTTTACACTTCTCTTTATTCTATGCAGTGTTTTCAGCACACATGGGGGTCTATGTATAAATTATTGTGTGTGTTTTTTTATTTTTATTTTTTAAATAAATTGGGTAAAAAAAAACCAAAAAAAACACACTCTCTCCTAAATTCATTAGTCGCATTTGGTTGATGTGTTATTATTCATGTTCTTACATTTGGGGCACATTTTCTTGTTCTTTGTATAGAATGCATCATGTTCATGCATATTAATAAATTAGGAATTGTTTGCATCTACTTGTATTTGTCTTCTATTCTGAGAAACACTTAGTGGACAATTTTAACACTTATATGGTGCATACTTAAAGTTCCTGGGAGCCCCTGAAAAAATGAGCATTTCTCCATGACATAGCTAGTACATCTCAAGGGCCAGGGACAGCGTGATGGTGGTGTCATTGGTGCTCTCACCACAATTAAACTGATTACCGGGGGACAGTGCAGAGCCTTTGTAACTCTCTTACCTTCTGTGGCGGCATCTCCCATCATCATGGCTCTGTGATGTCCAATGGTGTCACTTTACCATGACAACGGGACGTACGTTTCAGACCACAAGGTCTGAGCTTGAGAAAATACCTTGTGGTCTGAAATGTACGTCGCTCTGGAGTTTTTGTGATTGCCTGATGGATTAAATTATCTTTTTTCTATTCTGAGTGTGCTGCGGACTTCATCTTTTTGTGTGTGTGTATATATATATATATATATATATACATGTAGAGGTATCAGTACCGTGTTAGCCGAGCTTCAATAATCAAAAAATAAATAGATGATACCGTTCTCTTGTAACATCGGCGGAAGAAGAGATCAGTGTATCTCGAAAGCTCGCACAAATAAAAGCATTTCGTTAGCCACAGAACGGTATCATCTATTTATTTTTTGATTTTATATATATATATATATATATATATATATTGTGACAAACGGCTTACTCCGGGGCTCCGCCGTCTGTCCGGGACTGTTAGAACACGGTCTTTTAGGGTAGGTTAAATGATGAGACGTCACGTACTGTTCCTTTAAACAGGCTATACCTGGTTTATTCAGTCCCAGGCACTGGGACTGCTACAGTGTAAACAGAAAACAAAGCCAAACAAAAAGCTGCTCGTCTGAGCGATAACTTAAAACTTAGATGTCCCTGACTCAGAGTTGGAAGTGGCTTGTCCACTTCCACCAACAAAATAAGTACCTTTGCAGTCTTTAGACAAACTAACAGAATGAATGAAGCGATTTGGGAAAGAGGCTTTCTCACCCCTCTGCAGTTCAGCAGCCTCCCAGGCTCTTGGGCGGGGCCCAGAGGAAACAGGAAACAGGTCTTATATACCTGAACTCTAATCAGCATGACAGGTTACAGAAAACAGGCAGCAGACAAACTGTGGAATGGAGTGCCTGTACTACGAGGCTGCCCTGTTCAGCTTAGACAGGACAGAAACTGTTCAGTATCCTGGGAGCCCTGTATATGGAGTTTATTACCAACCCCTGGTTTCTGTCACATATCCTCCCCCCCAGCTCAGACCTCGAGGGGTGAGCGACCATGGATATTAGGGAGTGCATCCTTGACAACCCGTCGGCATTGCCATGTTTGTGCCCCGACCTGTGTCCCACAGAAAATTTAAAGGGCTGTAGGCTTAGGAACCACCTGGTCACCCTAGCGTTCTTCTCCCTATTTTGACACATCCAGGTAAGGGGTGCATGATCTGTGACCAATCGGAACTTTCTCCCCAACAGATAATACTTGAGTGTCTCTACAGCCCACTTTATTGCGAGACACTCTTTCTCGACTATGGAGTAATTTTTCTCCTGGGGATTTAGTTTCCTACTTAAATAAAGGATGGGGTGCTCCTCCCCTTGAGACTCCTGGGAGAGTACCGCCCCCAGCCCTACCTCAGATGCGTCGGTTTGGACTACGAACTCTTTGGAGAAGTCAGGTGTGACCAACACTGGTTGGGCACAGAGAGCTTCTTTCAGGCTTCTAAAGGCTTGTTCGGTTTCGGGGGACCACTTTACCATTAGCGGTCCTCTTGCTTTTGTGAGGTCGGTTAGTGGGGTTGCCTTAGTTGCAAAATTGGGAATAAACCTCCTATAGTAGCCAATTAACCCCAAAAAGGTCCTTACTTGTTTTTTTGTGACTGGCCTTGGCCAATTTTGTATCGCCTCTACTTTGAGTGTTTGTGGTTTGAGTAACCCTCTACCAATAGAATACCCCAGATACTTGGCCTCCTCCAGACCAATAGTGCATTTAGCGGGGTTAGCAGTTAGTCCAGCAGACCGAACTGCGTCGAGCACAGCTTGGACCTTTGGAAGGTGGGACTGCCAATCTTCACTATGGATTACCACATCATCCAGGTAGGCGGCAGCATACCGAACATGTGGTTTTAAAATTTTATCCATCATTCTTTGGAATGTGGCGGGAGCTCCATGTAAGCCAAAAGGCAGCACCTTATATTGAAAGAGGCCGTCTGGGGTTGAGAAGGCTGTTTTTTCTTTTGCCCTTTCTGTGAGGGGAACCTGCCAGTACCCTTTTGTTAGGTCTAGGGTTGTGAGATATCGGGCTTTGCCCAGTCTCTCTACAAGTTCATCCACCCTGGGCATAGGATAAGTATCAAATTTTGACACCGCATTTAGTTTCCGGTAGTCATTACAAAACCTTGTTGTACTGTCTGGCTTTGGGACTAAAACTATAGGGCTGTTCCACCCACTTTGGGATTCCTCAATTACGCCTAGTTTTAGCATTTTTTTAACCTCTAAACTTATAGCCTCTCTCTTGGCCTCTGGGATTCGGTACGGTTTAAGGTTAACTCGGACCCCCGGTTCAGAGACTATGTCATGTTTAATTACGTTAGTTTTACCTGGCTGTGTAGAGAAGATTTCTTTGTTCCTTCTCACTAAACTCTGGACCTCTCGTTTCTGATGCACGTACAGTGTTTCAGCTATGCTAACCTCTGGGTCAGTTTCTTGATTCTCTGACGGACCTGGGGGTACTAGGGTTAACAAGACCTCTCTATCTTTCCAGGGCTTGAGTAGGTTTATATGGTAAATTTGCTCAGGTTTCCTCCTACCTGGCTGCCTTACCCTATAATTTACTTCTCCCACTCTTTCCAAGACCTCATATGGCCCATGCCATTTAGCAAGGAATTTACTCTCCACGGTGGGAACCAGAACTAGTACCCTATCACCTGGAAAAAAAATTCTGACCCTAGCACCCTTATTATACGTATTCCTTTGTGCTTCTTGAGCTTTCTCCATGTGTTCCCTCACTATGGGTAGGACTGCAGCAATGCGGTCCTGCATCTGGGCAACATGCTCTATTACACTTCTGTAAGGGGTAACCTCGTGTTCCCAAATTTCTTTGGCTATATCCAGTAAGCCCCTTGGATGTCGGCCATACAATAGTTCAAACGGGGAGAAGCCTGTGGATGACTGGGGAACTTCCCTAATGGCAAATAACAGGTATGGTAACAAACAGTCCCAGTTTTTCCCATCCTTATCGACCGCCCGGCGTAACATGCTCTTTAAGGTTTTATTGAACCTTTCCACTAAACCATCTGTTTGTGGATGATAGACTGAGGTTCTGAGATGCTTGATTTTTAGGAGTTTACATAGCTCTTTTGTTACTTGGGACATAAATGGTGTTCCCTGGTCAGATAAGATCTCTTTAGGAATTCCGACCCGGGAAAACAGAAGTACTAACTCTTTTGCTATGTTTTTAGCAGAGGTGCTACGTAGGGGAACTGCCTCCGGATATCGGGTAGCATAATCTAATATTACCAATATATGCTGATGTCCCCTAGCAGACTTTATTAGGGGTCCTACTAGATCCATAGCAATCCGGTCAAATGGTACCTCTATTATGGGAAGGGGTACCAATGGGCTGCGGAATGCTTTGAACGGGGCGGTGATCTGACATTCTGGGCATGAGGAACAATAGTTTGTAATTTCTGCCAGAACCCCAGGCCAATAAAAGCTTCGGAGAACCTTTTCTTTTGTCTTTTCCACCCCTAGGTGTCCCCCCAATGGATGACTATGTGCGAGGTGTAATACTACGTTACGGAATGTCCGTGGTACCAACAATTGTTTAGTTGTAACTGATTTTCTTTTATCAACCCGATATACTAGGTCGTTCTCTACCTCGAAGTAGGGGTAAGCAAGTGACCTATCTGGTTGGCCATGAGTACTATTCTGGTCCCGTATATTTCCCCTTGCTACCGCTAATGTGGGGTCCTCCCACTGGGCCTTCTTAAAACTCCCAGGACTGACCTCTAGGTCAGCGAGGGTCTTATCCTGTACTGGGGTGGTAAGTGCCTGATCAACATCTTGATTTGGGGTATTCCCTACCAAAGTAGTGATGGGGAAGGGAATTTCACAGCACTCCTCCTTTTCCCCCTTCTTATTTGGGCCCTCGTCAACATCCATTTCTGAAAAAGGGAAAGGATTTGTTTCTTCTAACACTTCGTTATGGTCCGCTATTGAACTCTGGGCGCTATTCTGAGCTGGGGACCACATTTTTAGAAAATGGGGAAAGTCGGTCCCTATTAACACATCATGTGCCAGTTTGGGTACAACACCCACCTTGAAATCTAAAGAACCAAATTCTGTTTAAAAAAAAACATCAACAGTGGAATATTCATGATTATCCCCATGTATACAACAAATTGCCACTCTTTGTGAACTGTTTACCTGTTTCTTCTTAATGGGCAATAGGTATTCGGACACTAGTGTGACCATGCTCCCAGAGTCAAGAAGTGCCCGAACCCTCCTACCATTAACCTTTACAAATGCCCACAGATGGTTATTCAAGGGGTCCTCTGGGCTAGGGCCCATACATTGGGACAACAGCGAATAAGGTTCCACGCTGTTGCATTGCATGGGCTCATCATTTAGTGGGCAGATTTTTTCTGTGTGGCCCCTCTCATGACAATTTACACATTTAGGTACATAGTTTGTGTCCCACTTAGAGCCTTTTCCCGGCTCCCCATGTTGGCTATTGCCCTTAGTGTGCGAACCACTGTTGCTGGAGCGGCGTGAAGGTGGTCGCCGCTCTTCAGCGCCCCTTAACCCCGGTACCCTTTTACCGTCTCTGGAAGAGTCCTGGAACCTCGGGTAGTGGGGTTGCTCCACGACTGTGGGTTGCGGGTGCTCTTCTGCTGCACTGTACCTTTCTACAAGGGCCACAAGCTCATCCGCATTGTGGGGGTCACTCCGACTGACCCAACGACTTAAGGCAGAGGGAAGTTTCCTCAAGAACTGGTCCATGACCAACCGTTCCACGATGTGGCTTGCTGAGTTGATCTCGGGTTGTAGCCACTTCCGGGCGAGGTGGATGAGGTCATACATCTGGCTTCGGGTGGCTTTATCCATCGTGAAGGACCATGCGTGAAACCTTTGGGCACGAACAGCCGTGGTTACGCCAAGGCGGGCGAGGATCTCGAACTTCAACTTTGCATAGACGTTAGCTTCGGCTGGCTCTAGATCAAAGTAAGCCTTCTGGGGTTCGCCGCTTAGGAAGGGTGCGATTAGACCAGCCCACTCAGCTTCTGGCCATCCCTCTCTCTGTGCCGTGCGTTCAAACGTGAGAAGATAGGCTTCCACATCATCCAAGGGTCCCATCTTCTGAAGGTAGTGGCTTGCCCTGGTCATTTTCGGAACTGGGGCTGCCGCTGCCAGTGGAAGGTTACGGATAGTCCCCCTCAGGATCTCGAGTTCCTGCTGTAAGCCCTGAGCGAACCGCTGTTGCTCCTCTCGCAGCAAGCGGTTTGTCTCTTGCTGGTGTGCATTTGCGTTTTGCAGGGCTTCATTCGTCTGTTGCTGGTTTGCATTCGTCTGTTGCTGGTTTGCATTCGCCTGTTGCTGGTTGGCATTAATCTCTTGCTGGGCTATTAGCAGCTGTTGCTGGGCTGCATTCGTCTGCTGCTGGTTTGCATTAGTTTCTTGCTGGGCTATTAATAGCTGTTGCTGGGTTTCATTCGCGTCTTTCTGGGCAGCGACATTGCGTACCAGCGCACCCACCACGTCTTCCATCTTGTTTGCAGAGGATGAAAAAAACTTTTTTTTTTTTTTTTTTTTCTTCAAAGTTCTTCAACCCGCAGACCCCCTAGTGCTCTGCCCGCATTCTCCACCATATGTGACAAACGGCTTACTCCGGGGCTCCGCCGTCTGTCCGGGACTGTTAGAACACGGTCTTTTAGGGTAGGTTAAATGATGAGACGTCACGTACTGTTCCTTTAAACAGGCTATACCTGGTTTATTCAGTCCCAGGCACTGGGACTGCTACAGTGTAAACAGAAAACAAAGCCAAACAAAAAGCTGCTCGTCTGAGCGATAACTTAAAACTTAGATGTCCCTGACTCAGAGTTGGAAGTGGCTTGTCCACTTCCACCAACAAAATAAGTACCTTTGCAGTCTTTAGACAAACTAACAGAATGAATGAAGCGATTTGGGAAAGAGGCTTTCTCACCCCTCTGCAGTTCAGCAGCCTCCCAGGCTCTTGGGCGGGGCCCAGAGGAAACAGGAAACAGGTCTTATATACCTGAACTCTAATCAGCATGACAGGTGACAGAAAACAGGCAGCAGACAAACTGTGGAATGGAGTGCCTGTACTACGAGGCTGCCCTGTTCAGCTTAGACAGGACAGAAACTGTTCAGTATCCTGGGAGCCCTGTATATGGAGTTTATTACCAACCCCTGGTTTCTGTCACAATATATATGGTAAAAAAAGAGAAAAAGAAGGGTCATAAAGGTGCACTCAAACAATATATATTGAAAAATTAGAAAAAATGTACTTTATTAGCAATGAGTAATAAAAAAACACACAAGACAGACCCAAACAAATACCACATAGTAAATTGCTGTGCGTAAATACTGTGATAAATTCTACACCAAATCACATGAGGGTCTGGTAAAACCCAAAACATAAAGGTTCAAATTTTGCATGGCAGAACCAGGGGAAAATATTTATTCCCCCAGTGATGCAGATGAGATCGGCCGATCTAAGAAAATATTATTAAACAAACCAGAACACATAAAAAAATGGTTTTACCTCAAATACTCATGAAATGAACAGCAAAGGGAGGGAGTCCAAATGATGTACTAATAGTACTCATAGTAAGTCCCCAAATGGTGAAATCATGCTGAGGATAAGCAGGGGTCAGGTTTAAGCAACCCAGGGACAAAGCACACTGCCAATGAATATTGAACACGGCAGTAGGGGAATCCCACAATACAGACCAGCGTCCCTGGTTCGGGCATCAGCGGTGTCACAGAGAAAAATCTTAAAAGTTTGCAATGCAGCATACGGGTCAGGAGGAGGTAGGGGTGCTGTCACAGCTCTGAGCACATGCTTATCCTCAGCATGATTTCACCATTTGGGGACTTACTATGAGTACTATTAGTACATCATTTGGACTCCCTCCCTTTGCTGTTCATTTCATGAGTACAGCATAGCACTGGCATCAGTCTACTTATTCTGTTTGCAGCACATTGTAGGGTCATGTGTATGTTTACCTGAGTGGCTTTGTTTACATTATATGATTCTTTTCTCAGCCAGTTAGGTATTTATGCTGTGTGTTTTATTATGTTCATTATTACACCTATTTACCATGCCTGTCATGTTCATGTCATTCTATGCAGTATTTAAAGTAGATATTTCTCTTTTTGCTGCTTCATTAGCAGGTATTTGAGGTAAAACCATTTTTTCATGTGGTCTGGTTTGTTTAATAATTTTTTCTTAGATCGGCCGATCTCATCTGCATCACTGGGGGAATAAATATTTTCCCCTGGTTCTGCCATGCGAAATTTGAACCTTTATGTTTTGGGTTTTACCAGACCCTCATGTGATTTGGTGTAGAATTTATCACAGTATTTACACACAGCAATTTACTATGTGGTATTTGTTTGGGTCTGTCTTGTGTGTTTTTTTATTACTCATTGCTAATAAAGTACATTTTTTGTACTCACCGCTCCTCTACCGCCCTGCATCTCCAATACGCACGCACATGCGCCCGCACCTCACACGCGACCGGCCGCCCTTACCCAACCGCCGCGGAGGTGAGTACCGGGAGAGGGGTACCAACATGCATAGGGGAGGAACTGGCTACACACACACACACACACACACACACACACACACACACACACACACACACACACACACACGTGTGTGTGTCAAAGGGAGTGCTACTGAGCATGGCCAAATGTATCAACAAAAGACAAAAAAGCCCAATGCTATGCTACATCCAATGTGACAAAAATACACTGTGAAATACTTATATATTCTCTTGAAAAGGTCATTTAGTTAAACCCTTTGGCCAAAGTGTTCTAAGCCTGCAAGCCACATCAGGTCTTTTTCATGTTCCCGTGTTTAGACAGACCCAATGTGGTCGTTCGCTCTCCAAATAGAGGTAAATGAGAATTTTTCCAGGTGGTGTTAGGACCTTGTAACAGGGGAGTTATCCCTGTTCAGGTAATGTGCTTCTAATACAGCAGTGTGGTGGTTAACTGCTAGTAGTCAATTAACAAACACCACCTGCCGGATTAGATGGCTTAGAAAAGCCTATCTTTTGAGACAGGAAGAGAGACTCCTTAGCTCACACCTGAGCTGAACTTGGAGACAAACAGTCTTGAGCCCTGCCAGAAGAAACAGCAGAGCTGCTTTCAAGACACAGGGGAAACTTCTAAACCTGAATGCTGACAAAACCTGAGGAAACGTAGCACGCAGGAACAGAGAAGATTTTCCCTCCAAACCACAAGGAACAGATAAGACTTTCATTTATGAGACTTTTTATATCTGCTTATTTCATGCTATATGTTTGGGGCTGGGAGACATGCCTATCTAAAGGGAGTGGTGGATTACATAGTATTTCACTAGAAATACTCCCAAGTGAATAGAAGCTTTGTTTACCCCTTGTTTGGATGGTTTCCTGATATTAAGGAAACAGGCGCAATAAAAGGCTTATTTAATTTCACTATAATCAGTCTCCCTTGCATACCTCTGTGAGCGTCCGCCTACATATGGTGTCCGAAGTGGGACGAGAGGTGGTCTTTGAAGTTAAAAAGGACCGGAGATTTTTTCTGTGAAATTTTTTATGCTTTTTGCCTACAAACAGTCTGAGCAACTTAAAAAAAAAAAAAAAAAAAAATCTCATGCAGCAGAGATCAGAGTTAAAGTGATACACACCACTGCACTGAAACTTACAAAACCACAGATGGTCTCTTTTCCCCAATTCTAAGAGGAGAGAGAGATAGACTGCTGAAGCAGGTAAAACCTTATTTGCCTGTCACAATAAAGTGTAATATGGTCATTGACATAGGGGGTTTGCCTTCTAGCCATAGTCAGGGTTCAAGAAGTGAGTTAGCCCTTGAAAGGGATAGGCATTTGTTATTTTCAAATGTTTAGCTGAAGCAGTGAATACAGATGGTGACCCATGAGCGGTATTGATTCGGCAAATAAATTCTGCCACACCGCATAGGACTACCAGTTGTGAATGGAGTATATGCAGAAAAATGTGAAAATTGATGCAAGACTGTGCTGAAGCAGGGGAATTTTCAGTAAACAAGTGCTGAGGGTAAAATTGCCTACTAGAAAAAAAGGAATTGCTGAACTGTGTAAAAGGTATCCCAAAGTGTGAAGAGTGAATGTCATAATACCCAAAGTTGAGACTGAACTCAAGCAGAAAATCACGTTATTTTGCTGAAGCAGAGAGATTGCACCTAGCAAGTAAATGGTGTAAAGCAAACAGATGTTTTTACCTAGCAACTACACATTCAGCATACCTAATGAGAGATTAAACCTAGCAAGTAAATGGTGTAAAGCAAATAGACGTTTTTACCTAACAACTGCACATCTTGTATACCTGATGAGAGAAAATGCATGCACAGTACTGCTGATATTGTCAAACTTACCCAAGAAAGAAAAAGTCTACAGAGATGCCTGTGAGAGCTACGACCTCTACAAGCAAAATATGCCCACCTGTAGGACTACCACAATTGGGGGTTCTAGCAAATACAGTGGCAACAGCTGCAATAGCGCCTCCTGAGATCAGGAAGAAAATTACACCTGATAGCCTAAAAATGGAGGACAAGATGCAGCGTTCCTGTAATGAACCCTACCCCACGGAAGAGTGGCCCTTCCAGTCCAATAAAGAGGAAGACATCTCTTACGGGGAACCCGAACCAAGTCACACCCACAAAACACCCCAAGAATGGTGGGGGTGCCTGAACTCGGCACGAACTGAAAAGACCGCTCCCTTTGATGACGAATATGATTGTCAGGAGAAAGAGCGGGAGCAGTGGATCACCGAATATTTTCGTCAGCTATTACAGTCGCACGAAAAGCCGGGTGGATCCAGTGACGCTGCTAAAATTTCAAATGAAGATGGAGACCCCAGTATCCCTGAAGGGACGGTGTCATCCAAAACAGAAAGGCGAAAAAAGAAAAGCGGTTCTTCATGTACCGTGGAAGGAACAGACACGTCCACAGATCCTGTGGAGAAAAAGGGGGACCGAGATGTCCTGCAGCCTAGAAAAAATGGAGAATTCGTCCCGCGGTTAACCGAATATCCAGAGGGCCCAAGGCAGAAGTCATGTACCCCAAAGAAGTGCCTGTCCGGTGCCAACAGGGAGGAACCCTCAACCAGTCATCCCAGGGAAGCAGAGCCGGAACCAGTGAGTGACGATCCCTTGACCAGCCCTGAAGACGCCCTTAAAATTGCCAGGCGTGACTGTGATCTACTTCGAGAACAATTGAAACTTGAGAGAGAAGATAATGCTGAGTTACAGAAGACGGTGCTCGCAATGTACTCTGAATCTGGAACAGAATTGGACGATCTCAAGACTGAGCTAGATACTGCAAACGCTACTATTTCCGGCATGGATGAAAAGCAAACCCAATCTGATAAAATGGTGACTAAGCTGAAGCGGAAGTATGAGGAGGCACTAAAGCAATTGACAGTCTTTCAGCAAGAGGTTCGCACTCTTCACGTAGAGCTGAATGCCTCACAACAGGAGGTCAACAATGTCCGGACAGAGGTGGACGTATCTCCGAAAGAGGTTCAGACACTCCGCAGAGCACTGGATGCCTCACATCATGAGACCAACAGCTGCCGCACAGATCTGGAAGTTTCCAGAAAGGAACTACACAGTCTCACTGAGGAGCTGGACATATCTAAAGAAACTATTGTCAATCTTGATACAGATCTCAAAGTCTCTCAGAAGGAGCTTCAGACCCTCAACATAGAGAAGGAAGTCTCACACCAGGAGACTATCATTCTCAAAGCAGATGTGCGTAAACGGAAGGAGGACTGCAAGGAGGCCCTGAATAGTACAGAGACTGAAAAAGGAGAAAATTCAAGATTAAAAAGAGAAAACTTAAAACTGAAAGAAGAAAATTTTCAGTTGACAGACGAAGTCAAGGAAAAGAATGAAAAGCTACACGAGCTTAAGGAAATAAATAGACTTTTGGAAGGTGAGAAGTTTGAAGCAGAGCACCGACTGCAGAACCAACGTCAAGGTCTGCGTACGCACCTCGAGAAGGCCGAGGAGAAGCAGCGAACTCTGCAGGAAGACAATCTGCAGGCTGTTAAAGAAATTCAAGTGCTGCAGGAACGTCTGATGACCCAGTATGTCCCCGCAAAGCAGCATGAGAAACTGAAGGCTACCCTGAGCGTCACCAAAGCATCGCTAGAGGCCAAGCTTAGAACCCAGGTGACCCGGCACAAAAGGGAGCACAAGAAGGTCCAGAAACTAAAACAAGTAACTGTGGCCCGAGCAAAGAAATTCATAGTGCTTCACAATGCAATAAAAATGTGGAAGCAAGCTCAGAGAAAGCAAAGCATGCAGATAAATTCCCTGAGAAGAGACTTGCAAGACACACTCAAAAAACAGGGATCTCTTGCAGAAGAGATTACAGTCCTACAAGGACAAGTATTGACCCTGACTAAGCATCAGTATCCCACAGCCTCAAAAAACCATGAAGACAAGGGTACAGTGAGAGCTAGGAATACTGCTCATCTGAAAGACAAGGTTGAAAATTTGAACCACCTAAACAAGCACTAGCAAAACCTTCAGCCACCCAACAGGCAACAAAAGAAGGTACACGTGCTGAATCAAAACCAGAAGAATCCTTAACTGATGAAGCTGAAAAGATGGGACATTCTCTGGAAGTGGTGTGGAATTGCAACTTAATCCCAAAGAGGCTGAACTAGCAACCCCACTGAGTGGGAAAAGGGCAGAGAGACAGCTTCAAGAGCGGAAAACTCAAAGGGCTGTTTTTAAACGCTCTGCAACTGCTGCCATACAGTATGCCTACAATAAGACGAGCACCCGACGCGAGGTAAATATCATGACCGCACACGTATCAAAAAGACAATACTTAGAAAAAGTCCTCCTCGAGCGACTGAGGAGTGCTGATCTCAAGCACCTTCAGGAGGAGACACGAATAAACTGGAGAAAGGGCTCCAATCCCAGCAGGACTGAGGGTTCTCTTCCTCCATCCACTCTCATTCAAGTCACAGAGATATCTAGAATGAGAGTGGAAGGATGGGCTTTGGCCGTGGCAAGCCCGAGCTTCCCACAAACAGGGGAGGTATGTAACAGGGGAGTTATCCCTTTTCAGGTAATGTGCCTCTAATCCAGCAGTGTGGTGGTTAACTGCTGGTAGTCAATTAACAAACACCACCTGCCTGATTAGATGCCTTAAAAAAGCCTGTATTTTGAGACAGGAAGAGAGACTCCTTAGCTCACACCTGAGCGGAACATGGAGACAAACGGTCTTGAGCCCTGCCAGAAGAAACAGCAGAGCTGCTTTCAAGACACAGGGGAAACTTCTAAACCTGAATGCTGACAAAACCTGAGGAAAGGTAGCATGCAGGAACAGAGAAGATTTTCCCTCCAAACCACAAGGAACAGATAAGACTTTCATTTATGATACTTTTTATATCTGCTTATTTCATGCTATATGTTTGGGGCTGGGAGAAATGCTTATCTAAAGGGAGTGGTGGATTGCATAGTATTTCACTAGAAATACTCCCAAGTGAATAGAAGCTTTGTTTACCCCTTGTTTGCATGGTTTCCTGATATTAAGGAAACAGGCACAATAAAAGGATTATTTAATTTCACTATAATCAGTCTCCCTTCCATACCTCTGTGAGTGTCCGCCTACAGACCTACTTACTGGTAATGCCTTGATGTGGCTTGCGGGCTTATAACACTTTGGCCAAAAGGTTTAACGAAATGACCCTTTTTCAAGAGAATATATAAGTATTTCACTGGGTATTTTTGTCACATTGGATCTACTGTAGCATTGGGCTTTTCTGTCTTTTGTTGTATACATTTGGCCACATTCAGTTGCACTCCTTTTGACACTAATATAAGACCATGACTTATGATGAAGAACACATACACTACCTAGATGTAGATATTGAAGTACAGGGACACGAACTGGTGACAACCCTGTTCACCAATGAGACTGACAGAAACACCCTCCTCCATGCGAGAAGCCAGCACCCTTTACCCCTTAAACATGGCTTAACTTACTCTTAGATGGTCAGGGTGGCTAGAATAGAGTGAGTGATCCAGGAAAGAAACAGACAGCTCATACGTATGGGTAAAAATAATTATTGACAGGGGTTATAGCCAAAAGGATGTCCAAAGCAGTCTTGAATGGGCACACTGTGACAGGAAAGTGCTTTTGCAGTACAATAGCAATGACCCAATTAGTAATGGTAACAACTACATCGTCAGTAAGTTCATCTCAACCTCCAAAGCCTTCAGCAAATGTATCCATAAGACCTGGCACATTCTAGCCAGTGACGATATACTTGAAAAGTCTTTCAAGACTATGCCTAAATTTAGCTACAGAAGAGGTAAGAACCTTTAAGATCCTTTGGTCCAGATGGACCCAATAGATAAGTACACTACCGTGCAGACAGTTGCTGTTAAACCTGGCTGCGTAGTTTTCTGGTTGCGACTTGTGGCAGCATGACCCCTGGTCTCACGTTCACGCACTCACACTCTGGAAGAAGCTATAAAATGAAGGACAGACTCACTTCTACAACAACGCATGTTGTTTACCTGATTAGATGTCCGTGTGGGCTCTACGATATAAGCAAGATGCAGAGGCGGTTCAAAGAGAGGATGGCAATGCACAGATTGAGCATCAGGGCTGCCCTTCGGACAGAAAAGTCTGACCAACCCGTTGCCAAGCATTTCCTTACACAGGGCCACTAACTCTCCACTCTTAGGTGTATGACTATTGATCGGGTGAACAGACACACGAGGGGTGGAAATCAAGAACTTTTGCTTCTCCAACGCGAATGTTTTTGGATTCACGAGCTAAATACAGTGACTCCCAAAGGCCTCAATACCAGCCTCTCTCTGTCATGTTTCCTCAAAAATAAAAACTGATGATATACTGGAACTGCATATTGTCCTTTAGACATCCCCAGTGATGGACAGACTTGGTACTGGTCACCCAACTATGTGATTAGCTGTTGTAAGGTCCCACACCAGGACAAATGCACTGTGCTTTTGCCTACGATGAACTTGGACGTTGGGGTCATAACATGTAGTGACCTCTACATTGGATTACAAATCTCAACTAAGACTAAATCACTGTCTTCCAGCAACAGGACAGTTAACGCTGTACACCCCAGGACATGTGTGGGACCCCAGTGTGAACCTACATAGGCTGACCCAAACACATTAATATGTGCTTTCAATAAAAGACTCATCCTGAGCATACTCATCTATTTTACAACCAGCCTTGTGTGAGAGGAGCCTCTGGATTGCTATATAACAATTGTTATATAACTGTGGCTAATATGTGTACATTAGGCTCTCTCATGAATGATCTGGCATCCACTCCTGCCTTTGATGCCAGGACTGCTATGATATGTAAGGATCAGCCGTTTCTCTTCCCCAGCCACAATCTTTACACACCGCTGTGTTTACTGCTGTGTACGGCCGTCCGGGAGCAATGCTGCGACTCCTTTGAAGCTGTGACAGCTCTGATTGGTGAGAATCAGCTGCTATCTCTACCCCGCGATATCTACACTCCACTGTGCATGCTGCGGAAGGGGGTTGTGAACTCTATTGGATTTCCTGCAGAATGGACAAGCCTGGCTCACACCTCGATCAGCTGTCTTCCCCTCTGTGATCAGTGGAACACTCTTGCAACTCCCTCATCAATACATCATTGTATGCAGTAAGACTTGCCTCTACATCTGTTACTGGTGACTGTTTGCCTTATTTCTTACTGGTGCCCGATCTGCCCTAGCCCTCCGTTGCCTAGATGGATACCTCAACATCACCCTGAATGCAGGGCCGCCAACAGGGGGTGTGTGCCAGGGTTGGCATCCAAGGCCTGGTAAGACGGGGGGCCTGGCCGCCCGGGCACCCTGCGCGACCTGGCCGCCCGGGCCCCCTGCGCGCCCATCAGGGCCGCCAAGGGGGGGGGGGGGTGGACAAAAGATAATTGCTGCCGATCGCGGCCGGGCCCAGGCTCTGCATCAGATACAGGCCTTTCTGTCCCAGCCTCTGACGTCAGT
The DNA here is from genome assembly GCF_040206685.1 of Ascaphus truei. NCBI lineage: Eukaryota > Metazoa > Chordata > Amphibia > Anura > Ascaphidae > Ascaphus > Ascaphus truei. The sequence goes on from NC_134484.1 coordinate 229,205,051, forward strand.
GCGCCGCAGCTTCCGGTGCGCGCTGACTGGAAGCTCGACGTGGGACACAGAGTGAGGAGGCCTGCATCTCATGGCCGGTCGCGGTCGGGCTCCGACTCTCCACCGGATCCCGCAGCCACCGGTCCCGACCATCCCCAAGGTATGTTTACTTTTTAAATATGTATGGGGGGGGGGAGTGGTGTTCTTTTTATATGTATTGGGGGGAAGTGGTGGTATTTTTATATGTATTGTGGGGAGTGGGGGTCTTTTTATATGTCTTGGGGCATTTTTATATATGCATTGTGTTTTTTTTATATACTGTATATATTGGTGGACTTTTTTTATATGTATTGGGTTGGTGGAGTTATGTGTACGTATTTGAGGGGTTTCTATATATTTGGGGAGGTGGGGGGTTGTATATATTTGGAGGTTGCAGATTTTTTTGTATGTATTTGAGGGTGGGAAGTTTTGTTGCATTGGTTGTGTTTTGGTATACAGTATATTTTGTGGGGGGGGAATTATCTGAGGGGAGCAGGGAATTGAGTGAGAGTGGTGTAATTGACGGAAGGGGAAATCAGTTTTCCCACCTACCGATTACCTCCTCCTCACCACCATCCTTTTCATCTCGCTCCCTTCTCCTCCTCCCACCTCACCCCACCCAATCCCATCTTTCGCAGAAACCTCAAATCCATTGACCCATCCTCCCTTGCCTCTTCCACCTCATCAATTCTCTACCCACTCACATCATTTTCCTCTAACCCACTAAACTTTGCCCTATCCACCCTCAACTCTGCATTAGCCTACTTCCTCAATTTAAATCGCACCACTCCACCCTGCGCATCCCATCACAAAGCCACCTCAACCATGGCTCACCTGCCAACTCAAAACACTCCGTCTCTCCCTTTGCACAGCCTAGAGATCATGGAAATCTTTAAGTTCCTCATCCTCGCTTGCTACCATCCAATTCCTCCTCCACCAATACACCTCCACTCTCAAGTCACAAAAACAAATATAATATAACACCCTAAACAATCTGCTATGACATTCCCCATCTCTCTTGCCTAAGCCACCCTCAGCCATCGACCTTGCCGCCAACGTCTCACAAACAACATCAGTGCTTCCTTACATAGTGCTGCCCCCTCCATCCACCACCCCAGCCCACTCCTTCAGCCCAACTTCTGACGATGCTCTCAATCAAATGCTCTCATCCCAACACATCTTCTGACCCCATTCCACACTCCCTCCTCTCCTCCTTCCACCTCTCCCTATTCAGACTCCTTCAAAACTGCAGTACTAATCCCTCTCCCAAAAAACATCTCTCGACCTTGCCCTATCCTCAAACTTTCTCTCTATCTCACTCATTCCATACTTCTCCAAACTCCGAGCACATCGTTCACAACTAATTCTCCACCTTCATCCACACCTTCCTTCCCATTGTCCACTCTGGCTTCCGTCCCTCCCACTCTACTGAAACTGCCCACCTCACCACCCACAACTTTCTCTCCCAAGCTCTCTCAAACTCTCCATCCTCCTTGACCTCTCTTTAGCCTCGACACCGTTGATCACCTAACTCCACTCCACACTCACCAAACTTGGCATCACTGCGCTCGTGACGGTGCTCGTTTCAAATCAGGAAGTGGACCCGCAGGGCTGAGGTAGGGATGCAGAATAACCGACCAGAACCAAGGGATAGAGTCCTGTTAGATTATCTGAAGTCGGCAAGGAGGCAGGAGATCAGTGCTGACGGCATTGGTGCAGAGTCCAGGCGACAGACAGAAGGTCAGGGTAGGCAGAAAGCAGCGAGGTCGGTGTCACGGTCCGGGGTCAGCAACAGAGGAATCTCAGCAACAGAAGAATCCAAACAGGCAAAAGGGAAAGGCGTGACAGCAAAGACCAACAGGAGCTGCAAAAACTAGAACCTTGCTCGGTGACTCCCACTAGGAACTGCAGCCTTATATAGCAGGCTGCCAGTAAACAAAATGGGCGAACTGAGCAAAAAGAGCAGGCAACCTGGAAAACCCAAACTGCAGCAAAACCTGTCACGGATCGGGCAGAATCCTTACAGTACCCCCTCTTCAGGAGTGACCTCCGGGCGATCTAAGGCGGCTTGGCAGGAAATCTCTAATGAAATGCCCGGACCAGGTTGGGGGCATGGACATCCCTGGATTTGATCCATGAATTCTCCTCTGGTCCATAACCTTTCCAATGGACCAAGTACTGTAGTCCGCCACATTATCTACGGGAATCCAGTATCCGGCAGACCTCAAATTCCTCCTGGCCATCGCTCAAGAACAGTCTAGGAGGAGGGAGAATAGGAGAAGAGAAGGTGTTCTGGACGAAAGGTTTGAGGAGGGAGAAATGAAACACTGGAGGTATCCTTAAGCAAGCCGGAAGTTCCAATTTGAACGCCACGAGGTTGACCTGTTCCAGGTTTTTCCAAGGTCCAATGAACTTGGGCCCGCGATTGGAGGAATGCAGTTTCAGCCGGATATTTTTTGTAGCCAGCCAAACCTGATCTCCCACTTGAAATGGGGGAGGTGGTTGTCGATGTTTATCTGCCTGAGTCTTTTGCTGGAGGGTGGCTTTGATCAGATTGGCATGGATCTTCTTCCAGAGTAATTGGAGTTCTTGGATCTTATCATCCACTGCAGGAACTCTGGAGAGAGGACTGGAAGGAGGAAGGGCAGCAGGGTGGCACCGTAGGCACAAAAGAACGGAGATTCTAGTGTGGTATCGTGTTTCATAGAATTGCGGGAAAACTCAGCCCACGGGAGCAGATCAACCCAGTCGTCCTGTAGTTCCGATACAAAACATCGCAGGAATTGTTTCAAGGACTGATTGGCCCTTTCCGTGAGCCCATTGGACTGGGGATGGTAAGAAGAAGAAAAATGAAGTGAGATGCTCATTCTTTGACAGAAAGCCTTACAAAATCTTAAACCGATGGGATCCGCGGTCCGAGACTATATCCGTCGGGACCCCATGAAGGCGAAATATCTCCTTTAAAAAAAAGCGATTGACTACTACCAGTATGGTAGTCATACCTCTTGAGGGAGGCAGTTCCATGATATTAGCCATGGATAAGTGTCACGGGAGACCAATGCTTTTAACACCTTAATTACCTGGATCCTTTGATTGAGCAAAGCAAGAGATAAAATAAATTGTAATTCATTTAGACAATGAACAGTTTGATTTACAATTACAACGAAAAATACACTTACTAGTTACGATGTTAAACCTTGTTACAGGATGGATCTTTCTCTGTATGATAACTCTCAGGTGAATGTCACGATGGACGCACTTAACACATTTATATTTTGTGGATCCCAATTGAGCAGAACAAGTTGAGCAAAATAAACTGAGATTTATTCCCTTGATAGGCAAACACACGACAACTGCAGAATACACTTAATAATTACACTTACTGGTATAGGAACAGGGGATAATGTCCAGAAAGGTGCAAAGCACCAGAAGATTGTCTTAAAATGTAGTCCTTTTGCAAGGGCATAAATTGCCAGCCCAATCCTTCTGTGAATGTGCAAAGTCTTTTCTGGTTCTTTGGGGTTCGTTCTGGAATCCCCAGGGCTAACGAAATCCTGAAGCAGGGCAAGTTTCCTTGTTGCGATGTTTTTAACCCCTTGCGTTCTGGAATTGTAGCCACGGTACTTACACTGGCGACACACTTTATTCGAGCTCGGCTAGTCCCACGAATTCGGGTATACCCGGGTGTATTGAGGTTTGTGACTGTTTTCTGCCCGAGTGCATTGAGGTATTTTCCAGGCAGGGATTGAAGCATTTTATTCCCGCTGGCTGCAATACTGCACAGTATATATATATATACTGCATTACAATTCATGAATTTATGCCATCTGGTAGACACACGAAGCATTGCAGCCTATTAAATCCTAATCATTATCATTTAACAGATCAGCCGCCCGTCAGCCAGGCATGAACCCAGGCTGGGAAGGCAAACGCAACGGGGCTTGTCAGAGGTGAGGAGCGGCGCATTCCAGGTATCTGCCAGGTACATACTGGGTATTTGCTCGAATAAAGTGTGTCGGTGCAGTAGATCTTATCCGCTTGAAGAAATCAGGTAACAACAACAACACAGGAATGAGGGTTACAGGCCTCTTTAAGGACAGGGGCCATTGGAGTTTTTCATTAGCCTCATTCCATTGGCAAGGAATTATCTTCCTCCTATCAGAACCTGCCATGTGACGTGGGCAAATCCTACAGCCAGCCCAGGTAACTCTGAGCATGCTCAGTAAGCAGCTTGGTAGCACTGCTGAGTAAAAAGGGGCCACTCATTTCTGGGGACGCAATGTCTGTAGTTTGGTCCCAAGGTGTGAAAATCCAGGATGAGTATCAGGATCTGCTACTCAGAAACATCATGATTAAGTGACACTAAGACTCTGGGGTCTTTCATCCCCCAGGCATCGCCTCAACAGGGGGCTCATGTATACATAATATTTGTTCCGTAATGCATTACAAAGGCAGGCAGAAACAATAGCATCCTGCCTGTACATTTTAAAACTGCAACAGAAAGGCACTTCATCAAAAATATATGTTTCACTTATGACAAAGTTATATTTTGAATATGTGTGTGCTTGGGGGGTTACACTGAGGCGGCACACCAAAAATCAAAGTGCTCGCTCACTCCGTTCCTAAATTAGCAGTTTCAATGGAACGGCTCCTGTTATTCAACACTGCAGGTAGCGACTAGCCTGCAAAAAGGGGACAACAATGCATAGAGGGGAGAATGGTACATGGGAACAGCATATAAAATTAACCCCTTAATCCCCAATACGAAATAGGCGTAACCAGCCGAGCACACTGCCTTTATTAATGCGCTGATTACCCTCATTTTCTTCACAGTGAACCTGTTACCGCATGATAACTCAGATGGAACTTATTCCTAATGGGCTGCAGGGATTATTATAGGGTTAAAACTACCTATACCTAACCTTGCCAGCCAATCTCTGCGTGGGAATAAATTATCACACCTATCCTGGAGTTTGCGAGTCCTGTGTAGACTGGCACTTGGAGCTTCAGCATAGCAACTGGGCATGCGAGACAAACGCCATCTTTTCCCATTTCTCATGCTAGACCCCCTGCCGGCTCAGCGCTGGAAAGTCTGGACAGAGCAGCCATTTGACAGGATGGCTTATTGAAGTCTCTTCCTTCACCCCTTCTTGCTAACACAGGGTCTAACACTTCCATACCCGTGTTAACACCTTCATATCCTGGACGGCCTTTGACGCGTAGGGGCGGGGTAGCTTCCTCTGTTTCCTATGTAAATGGACCTTCATCCACATTGAATGACTTCCTCTGAACATTACTTTACCAAAAACATAACCCTTGAGGACTTTTATACATCAATTTTTATATACCTTTATAAAAATTGTGGCATAACCTTTTTAATGATTTTACTCCAGCAGCACTCACAGCCAAAACTCAGCGCTCCAGGACCTGCCTAGCCGAAGTTAGCTAAACGCTATGCGCTGTGCAGCAAGCTGCTGCTTTTTAAAACCTTTTTTTACTTTGCGTGGTTTATAGGGGAACACAGTTCCAATAACCCATACATTTAAAACATGATATTATTCTCACCACCTTATCCCTGGTGGGAGACACAGACGGTTTTTAATACAATTACAGTATTACAGCCATCACTGGATCGCAGAACTGACACTACACTTTAACTTAAAACATCAATAACTCTCTTCACCTTATACTTGGCGAGAGATGTACTGAACCCCACACTGGGTTATGGGGTTTGGGCATATACCGGGACCTGTAATGTAATTCAGTTCCCTGCCCGTGCTTACTGTCCTGGCCTGTGCTGAAGCAGGGAGATTGGGCGGTGAGCTGCAAACTGCTTTCTAGGGAGGATTTTATCCGGTGGTCTGTGTTCCTCATGTCCTCAGGAATCTTGAGGGGATTCCTGAGTACATGTTTCGGTGTAACCCACAACACTGGCCCCCTTCTACCCAAACACACCCTGACAACATTTTACTGTAAAATCACCCCTGAAACTCACGCCCTCCACATCTCCGCTGGTTGGCACTCCTGGAACAGTAAAAATACACATACAACTTTATTACAAATGCAGTTACGTGCCATGATTGGGTTGGAGAGCTGACAATCACAATTCCCCTATATGGCTCAGGGGCACCCAGCTGGGCCAAATACCTTTATTATTGGCCTGGGTACACCCTCACCAACACAATAAGTGAGTCCACGGACAGGTGGGAACTGGTAAGGGCTGTAGCAACCCACAGGGTAAAGTCCTCGGCACCTTAGTCTGGGCGCATATAAAACGCAGGCTGTCAAAAATTCCTTCACGTCTATGCGGATTTCTGGCCACCAAAAGATTTGTTCGAGGAAATACCGTCTTCCTAACCCCCGAGTGACCAGCTGTTTTGGAGTTATGACCCCATTGCAACACCTCACTTCGAAATTGGGGGGGGGGGGACAATTAGTTTAGACGAACGTGTGGACGTTGACCAAGGGTCCTCTGCCTGAGCCTGCAAGTTATGATGATACGGCAGAGATGAAATGTGAAAATGGAATGATGGCCCCTGTTCTACCTCCTCGGAACCGTCAATAGAGAATTGCCTGGATAGAGCATCTGCCTTGACGTTCTTGGATCCTGGACGACAAGAGATCACAAAGTTGAACAGAGTGAAGAAGAGAAACCACCTCCGCTGACACATCCAGAGTCTCTTTGCTCCTTCAATGTATTCCAAGTTTTTGTGGTCTGTAAGAATTGTGATCAGAGAAGTTGTCCCCTCAAGCAAATGTTTCCATTCTTCTAGAGCCATTTTCATGGCCAGAAGTTCCCGATTTCCAACATCATAATTCCTTTCTGCAGCAGAATTTTTTTTTATTTTAGAAAAGGTGGCACAGGGGTGGAGTTTCCCATGAAAATCCTTCCTTTGAGAAAGAACGGCTACGGCTGTCAGATCGGATGCGTCCACTTCAAGCACAAAGGGATTCGTAGGATCTGGATGGATCCGCACAGGTGCGGAAGAAAAGGCAGATTTGAGCTTCTCGAAAGCCAGAAGAGCCTCACAAGGCCATATCTTTTGATTTGACCCTTTCTTTGTAAGAGCCGTAATGGGTGCAACCACCTTGGAGAAGTTCCTGATAAATCGTCGGTAGTAGTTGGCAAACCCAAGAAATCGTTGAGTTGGTTTGAGGCCTGTTGGTAAGGGTTAATCCAGCACTGCGGATACTTTCACATGATCCATCAAAAACCCAAGGGAAGAGATGAAATACCCAAGGAAGGAAATCTTCTTCTGTTCGAACTGAAACTTCTCGAGCTTGGCAAAGAGGGAGAGGTCCCGAAGTCTTTGGAGGACCAGTCTAACCTGTGCCCGATGTTCGGACAAAACTGAAAAAAATAAGGATATCATCCAGATATACCACGAGAAATTGGTCAAGTAGATCCCGGAAAATCTCATTGATTAAATTTTGAAATACGGCCGGCGTGTTGCATAACCCGAATGGCATGACCAGATATTCATAGTGACCATCATGGGTATTAAAGGCTGTCTTCCACTCATCACCCTCACTGATCCGAATTAAATTGTAAGCTCCTCAAATATCCAGTTTGGTGAAGATCGTAGCCTTGCATAAGCGGACGAAAAGTTCAGGAATGAGGGGTAGAGGATACCGATTTTTTACGGTGATTTTATTTAGGCCTCTGTAATCGATATATGGCCAGAGAGAACCATATTCTTTTTAAATCAAAGAAGAAACCCGCACCAGAGGCGGAACTTGATTTGTGAATAAACCCTTGCTAAAGGCTCTCTGAAATGTATTCCCGCATAGCCTTGGTTTCTGGTTCCGAAAGGGGGTAAGTGGGGCCTCGAGGAGGGATGGCCCTGGGAGCAGTTTGATGGCACAATCATAAGGTTGGTGTGGCGGTAACTCCTCTGTTTGTCGAATACATTGGCAAACTCTTGGTAAAAAACTGGGAGGCATGACGAGGAAGATGGTGCGAGGCACTGGAAGACAAGATCCATGGCAATGTTGTCCCCAGGCTTGACTGGTCGCCCAATCGATCTCTGGTTGTGGCACCACAACCTGAAGAAGTCATAGGACCACTGGAGTCGAGGGAGAGCAAATGAAATAGAATGAAAGTATCTCCATGTGAAGTGCCCCAGCCGAAATCAGCAAAGGATTAGTCTCAAGGGTGATGGTCCCAGGTATCAGAGGTCTTCCATCAATGGCCAATACCGCTAACGTGATCTCCCTAGTATGGAGAGGAATGGAGTGGAGTTCCGCACATGAGTGGTCAATGAAATTCCCTGTGGCTCCTGAATCCACAAAAGCCTGAGTGAAGATGGAGGCTGGTCCCCAGGAGAATGAAACCTTCAGGAGCCGCCGTCAAGGTTGTGATGAATAGAAAAAATGCCCAGAGAATATGCCTCTATCTTCACTGGGCACTGGGGTTTTTGAAGAATAGTCTCGCTCGGTCTGCCGTTCTCGCATTTGGAGATCCATTTTGATACAGAGAGCAATCAATTTCTCCAGATCTTTAGGGGTGTCCCGGCAAGTCAGTTCGTCCTTTAAAAACTCGGAAAGCCCCTGCCAAAATGCTGAAACCAGAGCTTCATTGTTTCAGCCCTCCAGAGCAAGGGTTCGAAACTCAAGGGCATATTGGCCCACAGTACCGGTTCCTTGCCGGATTCGAAGGAGCGAAGCAGAAGGCAAGGACTTGTGACCGGGAGCATCAAAAACTCTTTTGAATGCCTAGAGAAATGCAATGGTGTCATTAACCAGATAGGATTCCTTCTCCCACAGAGGGGAAGCCCAGGCCAAAGCCTCGTCCATCAGTAGGGAAATTATGTAGACTACCCGGGATTGATGGTTGCAGAACATGCAGGGCTAGAGTTTGAACTGAATCGAACACTGGTTCAAAAACCCTCAAAAAGTCATAAGGTCCCCTCCATAAGGTTGAGGTGTCGGGGATCCATGGTTCCCTGGATGTAGGGGATAACAGGGTTAGCGCCGGAGACACTGCCAATAATGGTGGTACAGGGGTAGAACCCACCTGGAGTGTGTGCAGCCGGGTGATAATGTCCTGAAGTTGGCTTGATATGAGTACCAACTGTTGGTTTTGCTGTTGGTAGGGCTCCACCAGCTCCAGTAGGGCTCAAGGAGAGAAAGAAAGACGGCAATAGTGCAGATAATCCTTATAAAAATTATTTGCTGGAATAAAACAATATCCACAGATACCCAACAAGCTCTGAGAAACCCCAAACATTACCACATAATATATATGTATAAAGTGTCAAAAGGAGTGCTAATAGGCATGGCTAAACGTATACAACAAAAAACAAACAAAGATGCCCAAAGCCACTTCCAATGTGACAAAAATACACAGTGCAATACCTATATATTCTCTTGAAAAAGGGTCATTTCGTTCAAGGCATGACTGTTAGCAGGTCCTAACACTCTGGGTTAAAATTCTTATTTACCTCTATAATTAGGGGAAGAATGATCAGCATTGGATCTGTTGTAACCCAACAAAATGAAACTGACCTGACAACTTGGAAAGTGGGAAGGGGCGAGCTTAAACCTTGGGGGGGAGGGGCCACTAACCTCCCAAAAACAGCTGAGACCAGCTGCACATAGTTAATAGACACACAGATACCCAACAAGCTCTGAGAAACCTCAAACATTACCACATAATATATATATATATATATATATATATCTATATATATATATATAGATATATATATATATATGTATAAGTGTCAAAAGGAGTGCTAGTGGGCGTGACTAAATGTATCCAACAATGTATACAACAAAAAACAAACAAAGCTGCCCAAAGCTACTTCCAATGTGACAAAAATACACACACCCCACTTTCCAAGTTGGCAGGTCAGTTTCATTTTACAATGGTTACGAGAGAGAAAGGTACCCTATGTGATGCATACTACTCTACTAAGTGAAAATAAATAAATTTTATTGAATTTAATTAGAATAAACGTATAACAAAGAAATTTTATTAAAACCTAACATAAGCGCTATTGGTAGCGTTACTCCTAAAACTATCCTCTGAGCCAAAAATAGTTGTATACTTGCCGAACCGAACTTACAGTGAGAATAAGTCTCTTCACTAATAGACTGTAAGTGTGGTAAGTATACTTTATCTAGAAATAAAACTCCAGGTAAGTACACCAATGCCGCTGTGATTAAACATATGTAATTGCATTGTAGTACCGTATAAACCTGCGTTCATATCTAGGAGCCAGTCAGTAAATAGAAGGTGCATGCATATGAGTGGTATCATACCATATGATCAGTGGCTGATGTTGAGCAATCACTATGAACAGGAGTCACACACTACATACGATGTACTCCCACTGTCAATATGACTGGTTAGTATCTGTACCTCTAATGTTCCTGTTGGAATATTGATACAGCAACACAAGCTAATATATGGTAGGTAACCTCCTAGGCAATAGCATGCTGCCCCAACTAGTGGTTACCTGTGTGGCTCATCACTTAGGTACATACAAGTATGAGGTGCTCTGTTTTTGCCATGTTAAGTTTAAGTCAGTGAAGGGCCATCCAGGATGATGTCACAGAGACATTCAGAAACTTTGGTCTGCACAGCAGGTGTAAGGTCAGGGGTTGAAAAGTACATTTGTGTGTCGTCAGTATAGAGGTGATATTTAAACCCAAGAGATGTGATTAGGTCACCTAAAGAAAGTGTGTACAGAGAAAAGAGAAGAGGTCCCAGGACGGAGCCCTGGGTTACCCCTACAGAGAGATTGATAGAGGAGGAGATGTTAGCATAAGAGACACTGGAAGCATGATGGGAGAGGCAGGAGGAGATCTAGGATAAAGCTTTGTTACGAATACCAAGAGTATGGAGCATGTGAAGAAGAGGGTGGTCCGCGGTGTCAAATGCTGCAGAGAGGTCGAGTAATATGTGCAGAGTGTAATGACCTCTGTTTTTGGCAGCATGGAGGTCATTAGTTATTTTAGTGAGGGCTGTTTCAGTCTAGTGTAGTAAGCAGTGCAGAAGCCAGATTGTAGAGGGTCTAGGAGAGAATAGGTGTTGAGAAAATGGAGAAAGTGAGAGAATACAAGACTTTCAAGGAGTTTAGAGGCAAAAGGCAGGAGTGGAGACAGGTCGATAGTTAGAAAGGCAGGTAGGGTCGAGCTTGCTGTTTTTGAGTAATGGCATGACTGTTTGAAGGAAGAGGGAAAGGTACCAGAGTAGAGGGAGGAGTTAAAAATGTGTGTGAGCATAGGGATTGTAGTAGGAGCAAGAGGTTTTAGGAAATGGGAGGGAATAGGGTCAAGAGGGCAAGTGGTAGAAAAATAAGAGGAGATCAGCAGTGACACATCCTCCTTTGAGACAGCGGAAAAAGAATCAAGGAAGGCAGGAGGAGAGTTAGGAAGCGGTGTAGGATGGGACGAAGAAACAGAGGGGATGTTCTGATGTATCGATTTCACCTTTTCCTTAAAATAGTCAGCAAAGTCCTGAGGTGAAATGGAGGAAGAAAAGGCAGCTGAGGGTGGTTGAGTAGAGTCAAAGACAGATGGCGTGGGTTAGACTTGTGTGTGTTGACTAGGGAAAAATAGGTTTGTTAAGCCTGAGAGAGTGCAGAGTTGAAACAGGATAGCATAAATTTGTAGTGAAGGAAGTCAACGATTGTGAGAGATTTCCTCCAGAGGCGTTCAGAGGAACGAGTGGAGGAAAGCAGCATGCGCATGTGGGAATTTAGCCAGGGTCTGGGGTTAGAAGGGCAAGGATGGCAGCGAGAAAGCAGGGCATGTAGATCAAGAGAGAAGGATAAGGCAGAGTTGTAGTTCCTGACCAGGTTGTCAGGGTCTGGAGCAGAACTGAGGAAGGAGCATAAAGTGGAATCAAAGGCTGGTAGGTTAATAGAGCACAGGTTTCTGGAGAAACGACGGGAAGATGGAGATGGAGAAAGGGAGAAGTGAGAGAAAATGAGATGAGGTGATGGTCAGAGAGGAAACGGGGAAATGGAGAAATCGTAGAGAGAGAAGTTTTTAGTGAAAACCAGGTCTAGGTTTTGGCTATCCTTGTGGGTTCTGGCTGCAGTCCAATGTTGAAGGCCAAAAGAAGAGGTTAGAGAAATCAGGAAGCTCAAGGGAGAGAGGGGTCATCAATGTGACAGTTGAAGTCCCAAAGGAGAAGAACAGGGGAGTCTGAGGAGAGAGAGAGCAAGGCAGAAGGGGGATGGGTAGAGGTAGGTGGGCAATAGATGACCACCATGTGGACAGGAAGAGGAGATAGGATCTGGACGTTGTGAGCCTCAAAAGGAGGGAAAAGCAAGAGAGGGAGGAATAGGAAGTGTTCGGTAATGGCAGAGAAAGGAGAGTAGCCCTACGTCTCCACACCTGCCATCAGGGCACGGAGTATGGGAGAAAGAAAGGCCAAACAAAGAGAGGGCAGCTTCCAGAGCAGAGTCAGACTGAGTGAGCCAGGTTTCATTTATAGAAAATAGGAGCAGAGCGTGAGAAAGAAGTCATGAACAGACAGGAACTTGCTAGAAAGGGAGCGAGCATTCCAAAGGGCACAGAAGGAAGAGGAGGGAGGGTTGCAGGGGATGGGTGAGGTTAGAAGGGTTGACACCAGGAGTAGAAGTTGCATCTGGCAAGGACGAGAGCATATAGAAATAAGGCAGGGACCAGGATTGGGAGAGATATTCCCAGAAGCAATGAGAAGCATGGATAGAGTGTGTGACGATGATTTGTAGGGTGTGTTTTAGAGCAGTGGTTATAGCTGTGCAATGACAGAGGGCGCAGGTAAGTAAGTAGTTCATGTGAACTGAGACGTGGTGAAGAAAGGAGAGATCGAGATATATGAATAGAGTTGGAGACATAATGAGGCTGGTAGAAAGAAGTGCATAATTTGAAAAGACGTGAGGCCATAGCAAATATAAATAGTAAAGGCGGCATCACAGCAATAGTAAAGTGTAGAGATGTGCAGTCTTGGATAGATAATATCCTCCTTTCCAGCATAGATCATATTAAGGAATCAGGGCCAGTAGGTGTTGTCCACTCCTTTTGAAATCCCTTTTAAACTCCAGCACTGCATGCTACTTTAACCTGGCTACTTCAAACATGGGCTGCAAACACAGCAAAGGCTGCTCTTTCAGCATTTATAAAGGCCTAATAAGTCACCCGACTGAATTAAGTTCCGCCCAGCCTGCTTAATTAGCACGTGAGGCACATTAAAACAGATGATTAAAAGCAATATGAACAAATGGAATAAGCCGTCATAACTCCCGTGTGTAAGGTGAGTTGTGTTCTCACCACACTGCGGGACTTCGTCCCTTCCGATCACGTCACTTTTGGGATCCCGATGACGTGGAGGGTGCAAATGGCGCTTTTCTCCTACTGTGACGTGTTGGACTCAATGTGTTTCGCTCTGGTTCACTGTCAGGAGTCAATAACCCACACCCACACTTCTAAATGTACCGTCTAACCAAATGCTAATTGTGCAGGCGTGGGTGAGGGTTATTGACTCCTGACGAAGCGAACCAGAGCGAAACTCGAGTCAAACACTTGACCGGGAGGAGATTGTTGTCCAATAGGAACGCTCCTGCTCCGGTCACATGGTTCCCCGGCTCCCACCAGCATCAGCTGTGTGCTATGTTCCGCTGCTTCCACCGTCTGAACAAGGACTTCTGCTGCTGTCACCACCACTAGGACGTCTGCTGCTGCTGCTCCAACGATGTCGCCGTGGTCCTCCTCACCCTCCGCAGCGGTCTTTCCCACCTTCTGTTGCCGGCTGCAGGTAAGTCTTGAAGTCTTTTTCAGCTGCTCTGAAATTACCCGGCGCCGGTTCCGACCTGTTGCCAGTCCCAGCTCCCTGGTGCCAGATCCGGGTAAATTCCAGGTAGCTGAAAAAGCGCTGGGTAACCCAGGGATCGGGTAATTTCCGGGTACTCGGTACATCACTAATGTACAGAGCCCTGGATAAGGGCGCTATATAAATGTTATAAATAAATAAATGATACACACACACAATCTAAACTGTTGCCATTTACAGCAAGGATTTGTCTTTGAATACATTTGATAAAGATTTACAGACTATTAATGTTCTAAAAACAAAACGAGCAGTGATATTTTCTTTAAGTCCCCCTTTTAAAATAAAAACAAGAAAACAAAAGTATATCAAATAAAAAATGGTGTTTTTTTTTTTTTTTTTACAAAAGTCTCCTAGCAGCATAACTAGGGCAAAATAATTGCACCATATTTATCCAAGGAAAAACATCCCACTGCTTTCTACGAATTTCCTTGAATAAATATGGTGTTTTTGTCGTCATGAGTTTGTAGCTGGGAGACTTTACTAAATAGAGCTCATTGGGTGCTACCGGTTTGTGATTAAAGAAGTCGGGGGACTCCATATCTGCTAGTACTATTGTACTGTCACCAAATATTTGTAAACAGCATTCATTTAAAAAGTCATGACTTCTTTGAGACTGCTTTACAGCATGTCACTGACATTACCATGGCAAACAGAGAATGCTTTACACCACAGGAAGCCTATTCACACATTGCTTATTCCAATAAGGCACAGTGAACTTTTGGTGGCAGAGGGAGTCTGCTGAGTGAACCATATCCAATTTTCCTAGTGTGAAATAAAGACATACTGGGGCATATGCAACAATTGAAAAGTGGGGCAATGCTGGGGCTAAATTATTGATCCGGAAGTACTGTAGCAACGGAAACATCCTATTAATTTAAATAGGATTTTTATCTTTGATGCATATACGGCAGTTTTGTGTCCCAAAATGGCAGCACTTGAAACATATACCCCACTGACCCATATTTACCAAGTGGTGCTATTCCATAAGGCACCTTCCAGGTCATTCAAGAGAATAGGCTGTAAGGAGTCTCATGGCACCACTTAGTAAATATAGCTGAACAGAGTTTGACTTCAGAATGCACATTCTCATTGTGTAACTTCTAACCTTGGCATTCAATTAACTACCTTTAAACTGGAATACAGTGGTGCAAATGTGTTCTCATTGTAAAGGCTGGGACACATTCATCCATTTTCATGAAGTTAGTACTGTTCTTAGAGCTACAGAGCACTGATGAATCAATATGTTCTTAGTTAATATTATATGATCAAAAGATACTCTGCTAATTTTTCAAACTATACATAATGTGTCGGATTTGCTTCTCCTTGGCCCCATATATCCTTCAAGTTATTAAGTCACAGACAACAAAAAAATAATGGTGATGTGCAACAGGATTATTTATTATTCACAGCTCTTACAGATACATAAATACACATAAAAATTGGAATTACTATAAAAACAAATACATTTTTTTTCGAATACAAAATTCAGGTTTTGTGCATAATAGGCCATTTCTTTTTCTACTGTAGATTAGGAAACACACACTCCCTAAATACCTTTTTTTTGTTCATTGCTCTCATTAAAAAAAAAAAACAACTTTTTCCATTGTTCATGACTAGTAGGCTATTCAGCAGCTATTTTTTGGAACAAACTGGCTAATAACTCCCGTGAAACCCCTTTTATGGCCACTTAACATTTAAATGCGCAGTTCTCAACTACATGCTTTATGTCCGTTTTCTATCGACATCACGTTTGGCTTGAAAAATACAATTAAAAAAATAGTCGATACATAGGTAAAACACAATTTCTAATAAGTAAAATATGACGAAAGGCAGACAGTTATTAAAGCAGTTGTCATTAAGTATTAATCTCTGAAGAGCAGGGTAGTTTTCTGAATACTCTGCAGGAGGAATACTTTTGCCTATGTTTTAGCCTATAAATTGCATCAAAATCCCTGTAGAGATTAAGAGCTCTTTAATATGAAGAGAAAAAAAAAAAAGGACATAAAATATAAGGGCGATTGGCTAATCTCACAAGAGAACAATAGACTTTTCCTTAACTGCAATTACATTCAAGAATGGGAAAACGGAGCAAATTAATGGGTTTCAATTGTTTACAAGGTTCTTAAAACAGTAAACCCACAAAATGAAAGCATTTTTGTTGCTAATGTTACCTGAAACAGCAGTCCCAAGATATTCGAGGACCTGCCGTGGGTCACCAATAGAAAACTGTGATGTCATATTCTGATGACATTGCAACATTTTATTGGCTGCTGGTGCAAGGCTGACTCTGGAGGTCATATCGTGTTAACGAGCAAATATCTTGGGATACAGATGTTCCCAGTGTATGAAGTGCCACAAATAGGTTAATTAAACCCCCCCAGGTTCATGTAACATTATAATACAAAAATCTAAAATAAAAATGAGTAGCACGGCTTCCTGCTTTAAGATACTTGAAGAATTTGCCGTTAAGACATAATACAGCTTTTCATAGTCAAACTGACTTCTTGTGAGTGGTTGAGGCTGTAAGACATCCTCATTAATGGTTTGTGTGGCAGTGGATTACTCGGGTAAAATATATATATATTCCGAAGTCGACGTACGGACCGTCTGTTGCCAAAACGCCCCATTAAATTAAATGGAAATTTTCATCTTAAGACTAGACGAATCGTCGCTCCAGAATATATAGAGTATGGCCTTACGTTGTAAATTACATTATCGTCATTTTTAAAAAATTTTTTTTACAGATTGAACTAGTTTAGAATTTAACATAGGTTCAATCCATCCAAATACTAAAACACAGTAGCTTTAAAAGTAAGATTGTGAATCCTCAAAAACAATATAACATATTTCAATTACTTTTTGGGAACATGTTAATAGTCATCTAAAGTTGAGCATTTGAGATAGACACGGCACTGTGTATACCAATTTGTTACACAAACAACCATCTATGTAGCTAAAATAAGAAAGGTAGTAGATAAATGTTCAGATGCCTTTTCCTTCTTGACCTATTTTTCTTACAATTTGTTGTTATCGCCTCCTATCCAGGTCCTCAGTACCTCACCCATAAAAACACAGTCACAATAGTTTCCTAGCGTTGGTTGTTGGGTAATCCATATAGTAACTATGGTACTGTGTGTTAAGGGGTCAAAGGAACGTCAATGGACCCATCAAACAGAGGTGCACCTTTTTGCATTTTAAATAAAGATTTTTTTGTTTGTTCTATTTGAAAGCACAACAGTTCTCCAGGTCACGTGTGCTCCCAGATTGACAATAAATTATAATTTGGATTAACTGTGTCAACAAATGTGTCCCCTGGAATGATTTAAACAGAAAGCAGGACGCTTACTTTGTTTGGTTCAGAATTTATTTAACACCCACTAGGTTTCACACATGTAGTGATCTGAAGTACCCTTTTTCATTGAATGCACCGAGGGATCCCAGAAGAGTATTTCTTGTAGATGACCATATACTTCTCCTTACCGAGTGCCTTATCAGTTTGCCAAAAGGGAAACGTCAACCGTGTTTGAATACACCTGACTAAAAACATTTAAGTATTAAAAGGTGTAAATGGAATGGAGAAGAGGGATCAAAGCACAGCTTATGAAGACCTCATTAATTTGCCCATGGCACACCTTTTATACTTCATCCACACATAATCGACCTGAGAATTCGTTCAAACATTAGTTCATTGACATCTTAATGTAAAACATTTCTGAACAGTAGCGTTCAGCAAAGTAACAACAACAAACAGTACATGTAGGAACTCATGTCACCTGCTAGTTTGCTAGACAAAACAAAAGAAAAATGGAAAATGTCTTTATCCTTACAAACTATAGGGGGAAAAAAAAATGTGCCTTTTGGGAAGAAAAGCAAGCTGCATTTCTGCCATCAGCACGTTAACAAACAGAACTAGAACATTAGTGTTTAGAATAAACTATTCCATAACGTCCATTGACAGTATCAATGAACCCCCCCCCCCCAAAAAAAGTACAAAAAAAAAAAAAAAAAAAAAAACATAACTATGTATATATGGATTTTAGATCATGCAGTTTCTGCTCCCAACATATTTCAAAGATTAAGAGTTCAAAAATAAATTATTCAAATGTTATTTTCCAGCATGCCTTATGATTTGTCTCCTTATTCCCCCTCACCCCCCAAAAAAGGAAAGGAACAGCTTTCAGGTAATGGAAGACTTGCAAACCAGTTACCAAACAAAGCACATTCAACATAAAGAAACAATAGAAACTGGTTAAAAAAAAAGAAAGAAAAAAAATCATATATATGTTTCTATTTCCCAATGACAAGAGCGGTTCTGTTTGTAATACTACAATTAGAAGACACGTTTTTTTTCTTGCTTAATTCAGGATATTATGACAAGTTAAAGAAAACTGTTACTGAAACAGTCATAGTTTAGTAATGAATGAATCCAACACAAAAATAAATTGCTCCCTAAAAAATAACAATTCACCAAAGTGCACTAAACACCACATCAGTTACAGTATCTGTTGTACATGCACACTTTGTACAGCACATGAAACCAAAAAAAAACAAAAAAAAAAAGAACAGAGGGTTAAACTGTGTGCTGCTTCTTTTCAAAAGAAGTTTTAAATTGTGCACACCAATGCGGAGACAACAGGATACCACAAGGTGCCATACAGAGGTGCAAACAGACATTGGCAAAACAGATATAGTAAAGGGAGATCTCCCAGCACACCAGTTATCAAAAATGCTTACAAAATACATGTACTAAGTGACAGACATTGTGATCGTAGAGGGTCCTCTATCACCCTAATGAAGGTCACTTAAGTATTCAGTGTGCCGATGATGCAATCATCAAGCGACCTTAGGTTTGATGAAGGTCGCCCGATGACAAAGACACCAGCAGATTCATTATCTAGCCAGTCCATTTTGTAAGCTTTTTTTTTTTAATGCAGTTATTTTAAAGCACAAATGATGTGTGATGAACATTCATAATCTTTGCTTTCCAAACACCTACAAAAAATTATGGTATTAAAGAATACATGGTACATGAAAGCTGAAAGAAGCTTGTAAATTGTCACAAAAAAATTACATACACAAATTGTCATGTATGGGTGGGAACTATTCTCAGATCCTCAGTAGAGGTACTTTACACAAACACCCCTCACCAGGAGAGGGAGATGTATTTCTTGGATTAGTTCAGTTTCTTTTGAGCAGGATTAATCTGTGGCTCTTCCATGTCTTCTGGTGTGAAATCTGTACAGAAGCCATTTGGGGTGGGAGCTGACGGGCTGTCCAGGCAGATCTCCAAGTCCACCTGGCCTGGATAGAGATAGTCTTCAGCAAAGTCTGGGTTCATTGTAACAAACATTTCAAAGTCAGCTAGAAAACAGAGATGAAGGCAGTAAGGTTAAAGATATGCTGACTGTGTGCGTGCACGTATATATATCTATATATATATATATATATATATATATATATATATATATATATATATATATGCGCAATACGATACTGTTTGGGAACGAAATCAGCAGGCAGCACTCCAGAATTGATCAAACATGTGTATTAAGGTGGTGCCTTGAGAAAGGTCCCACTCGTGGACCGAAACGTCGGTTCTGTGTCTATTCATTCAAAACACTTGTTTGATCAATTCTGGAGTGCTGCCTGCTGATTTCGTTCCCAAATGGTATCGTATTGCTTATATTCCATTATAGGATATGCACCCACACCAGTAACTTTTATTACGGAGTGCCTTTGTTTCCCTTCTATGATATATATATATATATATATAAAACAAAACACATAATCACAGCGCCAATATGATAAGTAATGAAAGGGTTAATATAAACTAACTAGATGAGTAGAGATGCAATTGCTAGTGTGCTATATCAAAAGCAATTGCAAGACGAAACCAGCACACAAACCAACAACATATACAGTATGACAAGGAAAGAGGAACATGAATGGGAATGAGGAAACACAGGGAAAAAACACAAGGTAGGGAAATCCAAAAGAATAAATGAAATAAAATAAATAAAGCCTTGAAAAACAATAAAAACAGTGGAACACCCGAACAGCTATCCACAGGAAACAACCACCTTCCACGATATATATACATCGCAAATGGAAATATTATTGTGTGCTCATTTGCAAGCCTTAGACAGGTCTGCAAACCTGCCTTTCACCATTATCCCCCAGCACAGTGCTTCTGGGAAATGACATGCAAATGAGCACAAAGTAATATTTCCATTAGCTATAAACTTTATGGTGAAGGATTTTCTGTCCCTTTTTTACCCCCATAACTTAACTAATGTGTGGTGGATACGTATCCAAGCTTCAAATGGCAAAACCAGTATAACCAGCCTCACACTGATGAGAACCAAAAGGTCAAAACGGCTGTCTGTGGGTAGGTTTACTGGCTATGCATCTTAACCCAGACTGTGCTGAAAAGCTGTGCAATGCAGCATGCACAAGCTTATAGGGGTCCATGTCAAAATGGATTTGAAGCAAAAAGTTGCACTGTGCTCATTTGTATGTCATTTCCCAGAATCCCTTGCTGCAGTGGAAGCACTGTATTCTGGGCAATAATGGTGAAAGGCAGGGTTCAGACCTGTCTAAGACATGCAGAAGAGCACACAGTAATATTTCCATTGCTATATGCTTTAAGGTGGAGGGTTTTTTGTCACTTTTTTTTACCTACCATAACTTAACGTATGTATGTATGTTATACATATATAACAAACACACAGATTCCCAACAAGCTTTGAGAAACCCCAAAAATTACCACATAATATATATACAGTAGAGGCAACGTTTATTCTAACATTTGCCGTAAACTAGCCGGGTTACATTCTGGGTATGTGCTGGGTATGTGCTGGGCTAGTTTGAGGCACGTTTAAGGCATTTCTGCATTGACTAACGACCCATAGGATTAACACAGCAGGGATCCCTGGCAGTCCAATTCAGTTTGAATGTGACTGCCAGGGACCCCCGCTGTTAATCTGATAGGCCATTAATCAATGCAGAAATGCTGGGGCTAGTTTAAGGAAAGTTTAAGGCATGTATCCAGCATGTACCTGGGTGTTTCCTGGTTTTTTTGGGGAATTGCCACTGGTTTTTGTTCGAATAAGAGTTGCCTCTACTGTATGTATATAAGTGTCCAAAGGAGTGCTAGTGGGCGTGGCTAAATGTATACAACAAAAAACAAACAAAGATGCCCAAAGCTACTTCCAATGTGACAAAATTACACAGTGCAATACCTATATATTCTCTTGAAAAAGGGTAATTTAATGCAACCCTTTTGTCAGGAAGAATGATCAGCATTGGATCTGTCGTAACACAGCAAAATGAAACTGACCTGCCAACATGGAAGGTGGGGAGGGGCAAGCTTAAACCTTGGGGGGGGGGGCGGGGCAAGGGGTGGTGGCCCCCACCTTCTATGTTGGCAGGTCAGTTTCTTTTTGCTGTGTTACGACAGGTCCAATGCTGATCATTCTTAATGTAATTATACAGGTAAATAAGAATTTTAACTCAGGGAGTGTTAGAACCTGCTAACGGTCATGCCTTGAAGTGGCAGCAGGCTTAAGACGCTTTGGCCAAAGGGTTAAACTAAATGATCCTTTTTCAAGAGAATATATAGGTATTGCACTGTGTGTATTTTTGTCACATTGGAAGTAACTTTGGGCATCTTGGTTTGTTTGTTATACATATATGCCACAACCTTAATGCTGCTCAAACTGAAGAAAAGCATGTGTAGTTGTTTTTTTTTTTTTGTTTAAAAATGATATGCATTTTCTGTACCAAATAATGTAAATGGCAAACTATATAGTGTTTTGATATGAAATAAACCTTAGTCCCAGGGTGCATTTTTTGGTATTCGGTAATGCCGAAGTGCAAATAACGTGCCTTCATCCATAGTTCGTATTTGAAATCCACTAAACCATGACTAGTCACCTATGTCTTTTCCATCCTCGTCATATACCGTATTTCCTCGATTCTAAGACGCACTTTTTTTCCCTTTTTCACGTGTCTGAAATAGGGACTGCGTCCTAGAATCGATGTACTCAAAAAACACACAAAAAAAAAACGCCAGGGGGCGCTGCAGAAGCCACAGCAGCTTTCAGCGTTTGCCCTGCGTTTCTGCCACCCCCGCCCCCCCACACAGAGGAGCAGTGTGTCCCGTTGCATGCCCCGTACTCTGCCACCAAACCCCCCCCTCCCTCCAAGTGCCGGTCCCCAAAGGAGCAGTGTATGTTCTGCTGCATGCCCCGTGCTTCCTCTCCTCCCCCCCCTTGCTGGAATTACCGCCCCCACACAGGAGAGATTGATTCGGCAGTGTGTGGCTGCTGCATGCCCCAAAAGCCCTCTGTCTGCCTCTGCTACTCACAAGACCCCCCCCCCCCCTCCCTCCCTCCCTCCAAGTGCTGGTCCCCAAAGGAGCAATGTATGTTCGGCTGCATGCACCACAAGCCCCCCTCCTCCCCCGCTCTGCTCGTTGGAAGTGCTGTCCCCACACAGGAGAGATTAATTCGCCAGTGTGTGGCTGCTGCATGCCCCACGTTCCCTCTGTCTGCCTCTGCTACTCACAGCTGTGCTGCCGGCACCACAAGCCACCCCCACCCCGTGTCTGTCTCTGTCTCTCTGTGTTTTTCTCTTTCAGTGTATGTGTGTGTCTCTCTGTGTGTGTATGTGTCTCTCTGTGTGTGTATGTATCTGTCTCTCTCTGTGTTTGTGTGTGTGTGTGTGTGTGTGTGTGTGTGTGACCTTTCATTCTCTCCCCTTCCCTCCAATCTCTCCCCCACTTCTCTCCTTTCTCTCCCCTCCCCCATTCCCCCCACTCCCCTCTCTCCCCCTTCTCTCTCCTCTCTCCCCCCTCTCTCTCTCTCCTCTTTCCCCTCTCTCTCTCCTTTCTGCCCCCCCTCTCTCCTCTCTCCCCCTCTCTCTCCTTTCTCCCTCCTCTCTCATCTCCCCCCTCTCTCTCCTCTCCCCCCCTCTCTCTCCTCTCCCCCCTCTCTCTCCTCTCCCCCCTCTCTCTCTTCCCCCCCCCTCTCTCTCTCTCTCTTCCCCCCCTCTCTCTCTCTTCCCCCTTCTGTCTCTCTTTCTCTCTTCCCCCTCTGTCCCTCTCTCTTCACCCCCCCTCTCTCTCTTCACCCCAACTCTCCCTCCCACCCCCCTCTCTCTCTCTCTCTCTCTCTCTCCCCCCTCGCTCGCTCTCTTCCCCCCTCTGTCTCTCTTTCTCTCTTCCCCCTCTGTTCCTCTCTCTCCCCCCCTCTCTCTCTTCACCCCCCTCTCTCTCGCTTCCCCCCTCTCTCTCTCCCCCTCTCTCTCTTCCCCCCTCTCTCTCTTCCCCCCTCTCGCTCTCTTCCCACTCTCTCTCTTCCACCCAACTCTCCCTCCCACCCCCCTCTCTCTTCCCCCCTCTCTCTCTTTCCTCTCTCTTCCCTCCAACTCTCCCTCTCTTTCTCTTCCCGCTCTCTCTCCCCCCTCCCCTCTCTCTCTTCCCCCCCTCTCCTCTCTTCCCTCTCTCTCTCCTCTCTTCCCCCCTCTCTCTCTCTTCTCTCTCTTCCCTCTCTCTTCCCGCAATTCTCCCTCTCTCTACCCCCCCATCTCTCTCTTCCCCCCCACTCTCTCTCTCTCCCCCCTCTCTATCTCTCCTCCCCCCTCTCTCTATCTCTTCTCCCCCCCCTCTTTCTCTCCTCCCCCCCTCTCTCTCTCTCTTCTCCCCCCCCTCTTTCTCTCCTCCCCCCCTCTCTCTCTCTTCCCCCCTCTCTCTCTCTTCCCCCCCTCTTTTTCTCTCTTCCCTCTCTGTTCCCACTCTCTCTATTCCCCCAACTCTCCCTCTCTCTCTCTCCCCCCCCCCC
This sequence comes from Ascaphus truei, assembly GCF_040206685.1. NCBI lineage: Eukaryota > Metazoa > Chordata > Amphibia > Anura > Ascaphidae > Ascaphus > Ascaphus truei. The sequence goes on from NC_134484.1 coordinate 229,228,739, forward strand.
TCTCTCCCTCTCTCTCTCCCGAAAAAAATTCTGCACATTTAATATAGTGGGGTTTTTTTCCTCAATATTTTTTATTAAATCAAGGGTGCGTCTTAGAATCGATGGCGTCTTAGAATCGAGGAAATAGGGTACTTAATTATAAAATTCTCTGACATTTCTCCATTTTGGATAAAGATTTTCCTACATTTGTTTTGTTTTTTTAATGTCCTGCTGAAAATTACAAACATTGTGAATGTTACAAGAACGGGTTTAATAATTCAGCTCTAATCACAGCAGCACAGCTTTACTGTATGAAGGTCTCACGTTTTAACTAGATAGGACATGTATACAGAGGCATACTTTGTGCTCTTCATGGTTAGGTTTTGAAGCCTAAATCTAAAAACCCATTGAAACATACCTAAAGTTCTGAAATAATCTGACTGAGTGCTTTCACTTTACTGCAATACCTCTGTGTGATGCTATATGGCTGAGAAACTTTGGTTTACAAATGATCTGAATGCCCGACTTACTGGGGCTGGTATTAAGTACAGTACATGTAAATTGTGTGCAAAAAAAAAAAAAAAAAACCTGTAACTAATGTACTTACCATATGTAATTTTACCCTTCTCTTCCTCATCTACTGCTCTAAAAAGATCTGTTACATTAAGTTCAGACACTCCCAATGCTGTCTTCAGAATTAATGTTAAATCCTCTTCTACTATGGTTTCATCTTTTCCTCTCTGGTACATCTATAAAGCAAAGAGAATCGGGAAAATGAACACTAGCAGTCATTTTATTATTAAACCAAAGTATAACAATCAATATATAGCATAATTACAAACATCACAGCTCACACTCCTCCACAAATCATAACGTTGCTATCAACATTTCTGAATTGTGGCCTTGTCATTTCTCCTTCTAGATAACTGTACTTTCTTTTGGATAGTGACATCTTCCTTTAATTGTACAGAAAGAGGCAAATACCTTTATACCCAAGAATCTTATGTAACACAGTTTGCCCCCCCTCCAATCGCAGATGGGGACCATATGTGGAAATACACTTGTGTTACCGTGTGTGGTGCGTTACCTGATAGGCTCACAGAGGGCCTGAAACTCCGCCGCTGGGAGCCTGGGGTTACCTGATTATTCGGAGACAGGGCCTCCACCTGTAAGGGTTCCCAACAGGGTGGGATGGTCCTCTTACAGGAACAACAATAATAATAATGCACGCACATAGTATATGCTAGCAACCGTTTTACTATAACTAATAACCTTGGTACTCTGTACCACACAGCAATATGCATATAACCATACGTATAGAAGTTCACCACCACACACATCAACATAGGTGTCCCCCAAAGTACCTGGGTGCTGGGCACCAATTCCCTGATGTCCCTTATGTCCAAGCCCACCCAATGTGTTGGAGATAGCGCTATCCCGTGGAGTGTTAGTGCACTACTATAGGTACTTGCCCGGGGCTCCGGCACCCAGGTACAGCAAGATAACAAGATTGGATCCGCCTGATCCGACGTGCCGTCCGCCTATGCGTGGGGTGAATTCTGGCGTGGATAAAATCACCGTGCACCGTACCGTCTATACCTTGGGGCTGGTCCGTCTCCAGCCTGCAGGCCGCAATCACTGCGTGGCGGGGTCCTCCGTGAAGATAGTCTATCTAGAGGGGGGGGTCTGAGCCCAGACCAGTGATCAGGCTGCACGCCGAGGAGTGGTTCCTTGGGTTAATCAAACAGCTAAAGGGGCAGATCTCCTTACTTAAGGCCTGTCCCTAAAGTAACCACAAGCTGGGGCAAGGGTAATAGTTATCTGGGGCCTATGGGGGTGACTGGCCTAGTGCAAGGGGCTACTGCTCCCCTGCACCCTCACTTACCCAGCTCCCGGCTCCAACTGCCTTGTCTTTCCGCGCGCGAAAAGTATCCATTCCCTGCTGCAGGGAATCCTTGACCCTCATTGGCTGCTCTGGGGCACCTGGTACATGCCTCCCTAGGCCTCATGGGAATTGTAGTCCCGCGGAGGCTACTAACCATTGGGGCCGCGTGCGCGATCGTAACTGCGCATGCGCGACTCTGTAATGGCCGCCGCAGCTCCCGATCGCTATCTGCGCATGCGCAACCACTGCGCATGCACGCGCAAATCCACAATGGCGGCCCCGCTAGCCGGGTGCCCCGCAAAGGACCGGCTCACCTCACCAGCAACTCTCCCCCGCAGGAGGTAGGAACCATGGGAGTGCCAAGGGGAACCTGGCTACACTTAGAATGCTTTTTCTTTAAGTAAGTAGAAGACGCAAATGTCCAAAAGTGCCATCCATATGTACCAAGCAATTTAACTAAGCTTGTCCTCTTGTCCACGCGAGTCCTTTGTAACTTCCCTTACCTTGTCTCCAACAGCTTCCGACGATGCGTCGCCATGGCAATGCAGCGTCAAATGACGCCGTGGGGGTCACATGACGTTGCCGTGACATGGCCTTGCGGTGTCATTTGGCACCATAGATAAGGTAAGGGGGGGAGGGAGAGCAGACTGAAAAGCTTACGCACCACTGCCTTTGGGAACGTAAGAACATGAGACGTAACCACGGGGAAAAGCAACAATATTGATGTTTTGTATGGCATTGGGAAGCCTGGAAGCTCCAAGAGAAGACTGGTGCTTTCTGGCAATATCTGTGACCTTCGAGGGGAGGGATATATAAGGAGGGTGCAGTGTGTTTGGGAGCTTGTGGGTGTGTGCTGCTGAAATGTGGAGACTTTGGTAGTGTAAGGAATCCGCCCCTGGGTTTGGCTGGAACCCATTCCTTACAGAGCTATGCAGGTTCCAGACAAACCCTCTCTGCTCATGCAATCACCTGCTTCTTGCTGCCTCCTGTGCAGCTCTGGCCTGATTGGCTTCCTGTGCTATTTAGAGTCAGCACTTCCCTCCAGGAAGTTCTGCGCATAATCCAAATCTCCCTTGGTGTCACTGTGCTGGCCACAAGCTCCTTGCTTGTTCCCTCTTGGCCTTCCTGTGTCGAAGCGCTAGTTTCCCAGTGCTAGCTTCTTGTTCCTGTGGCATGCTGCTTATCCTCCTTGCAGTGGCCTTCGTGCCGTCCTACCCCTGTCCTCCTTACGGGATCCCTTTCTATGCTGAAGCGGCTCCGCTCCATGTTCCTGTTTCCTATACTGGAGCGGCTCCGCCCAAGTTCCTGTTTTCTATGCTGTAGCGCCACGCACCTGCCTTCCCGTTGCCGACCCTCGCTTGCATCCTTAACCACTGCTCCTGTGCCGCCTGCCTTGACCCCAGCCTGGATAACGTTAACGCTGCTTTCTCCAATCCTGACCCGGCTATGTCTGACCACGGAATCCGCACTCTGGACCTGACTCCGTGGCCTAAGGTCGGTGTATATACCTCCCCACCTCAGCCCCGCGGTCCGGTCCTGGTTTGTGGCGAGCCCGATCGTGACAGATAACATAACAGAGGGACAGCTGCACCCTTTGCTATCTCTGGACCACAAGATTTGTCAAAGGGAGGGCAGAAGGATGAACTTTCCCATTGCTGACTGGACCCCTTTCTAAAATTATTATTACTGATGCCATGACCTTCAAATAACTTTTGACTTGTTCCACTCCAGGCTAAACCCATGCTTGTTCCAGAGTCCTCTCACATAAAGTGTCCCTGGTGCTGGGGTGACCCAGAAAACTACTGAAAGTGATCAGTCTCTGTGTTAGAATAAAAATCTCACTTATAGAGTAGCCCATGTGCTTCCCTGGAAGTACCATCAGTGAGGGATTGAGAAATAGTAGTCAAGCTTTATGGGGAGCGCAGATATATGAAAAAGAAGAACATACACAAATAGTGCAATATGTCTCAAGTAGTTTGTACAACTTGATTTTCCAAATCCAGGAGAGTTTGTACTCACAAATTCCCCAATCTTTAGTGCATATCCAAAATGGCAATGGTACCTCTTTGCAGTGTCTTTGTATCTGTACCCCGAAGGTCCACAGGTATAGGAACCTTTGTGGAAGTGATAAAACCGGTGAAACGCGTTGAGTGGAACAGATGCTGAACACAGTGCTGCCAACCTGCCTCCCGTTTGTAATCCAGGCATTCAACCTGGAAGTGCGAGAGTGGAGACGCAGGACGCGAGCCCAGCCGAGGTGAGTGGAAAGAACTCTTTGGATCCCAGCCAGTCGTGCTTGATATATGATCAAATATGCATATTTTTATGTGACACCATGTGAGTGTATTATACCTTTTACTTACCTTCGATAAAAAAAGTTTATCTGTCTGCACTATTTGGCTTTTTCACCTTATTCCACGAAGGTTCCTATACCTGTGGATCTACTGAATACAGATACAAAGACACCGCAAAGACACCATTGCCACTGATTTGGATATCTACTAAAGATTGGGGAATTTGTGAGTACAAACTCTGGTGGATTTGGAAAATCAAGTAGTACACATTACCTGAAATATATTGCACTATTTTTGTATGTTCTTCTTTTTCAGATATCTGCGCTCCCCAAAAAACCTGGACTACTAAAAACATAGGATTGAGAAAGATATCCACAGAAGGGTTTGAGTGGAAATCACATGTATTATTTATTTTTTAACAGCATGTCACTATTTTTATGCAAATTATTTGCACTTATATAGTTTTTTTTTTACTGAATTAACCACAAATATCACAGTATATTTATTCTTATTATAAGAATTGCACTGATCTGGTTTAAGCGCCACTAAGGATAACACTTTTGTTTCTCACGGGATTGAGAAATAGGCTGGTTACAATAACATTACCATGACATTTTAAGATATAGAACTATTTATAAATAATTCAGTAAGAGTTACATATCCATTTGTAAATCAGATTCTACGAACGTTAGAACAAGTGTGGCACAGCCAATTGATTGCATTGTACAGCACACAAGAACTGAAATGGTCCTACGCAAGCTCTATCCAGAAATCACAACTAGTGTTATGGATAGCACTACTTATTGCATTTATTCATTGAACGGTCTATAAAGTGTATTTGAGAATATGATTTATCCCGAATTCTTCCCAAATAAAGACTGTTATAAAGTGGACACTACACCTTACTGGTTAAGGCCATTTAGTGCATCTGGCCCCAAGGCCGATATCATCAGCAAAACCACTACACAAAATAATGATACTGTAGGTAACTCTTAAGCTTGCATATGCATGTGTGTACAAAATGTGCAATATACTGTATGTATAAAGTAATGGATTACCCGTCACTTGCCTTAAATGCCAGCTGAATGGTTTCTAATGTCTTGGAAGGTCTACACACAACTGATAAAGCAATGACGTATTCCCTTAAATCAATGGTACCCTCTTCATTCTGCAACAGCAAAAAGACATGCAAGAATAAATTCTCCAGCTCACAGATATTTAGTTAAAATCCTTTCCAATAGCATTAACCATGTAAATTAAAGTTAGAGTAAATAAACTGTCCAGTTGTGTGCACCCTTACATGAATGTATCTCATAGATACACATATGAATGTGACCATTTCTTCTTGATTTTAATTGTTTCTGCACCTAAACACTTGACCTGGGGTAACACGAGGATATTTGCGCACCTGCATATTCTTCTACCTCTCTGTCCCTTTTATACAATATTAGGGAACGGTGAAGCGCAGTTCAGAATGCATCATCTTCTATTTATATGAATGGAAGTCAACAGCATCTCACAACACTTCTCACTATATTGAATGAGGGCCTATTCTTGTGGCACTAAAAGATGCAGTCCCTAATAGAAGCAAAATGAACCAGTGATAGGTTTAAAGAGTAGTAATTACCGTTATCTAATAACTTTAGCAAAAGCCTAAAAATTAGAATTTGGGGCAGAGGTATAATGCCATATATCAAGTTATGCAAGGATAGCATTTTGTGTAGCTCTACTTTAGAATACCCTGTCCTAAGAATATGACAGATAGAATAAACCCCAACATGCTCTATATATCAGACACACAATGTGCTGGGTAATACCTACCTCATCAAATAGGGCAAAAAGATCCTCTACTATATCAGTGACTGGAGCGTTTAAGTATGCAGCAAACTCTTTGAGGCTGATCTTTTCACCGTTCCTTTTTTTGGCACTTTCTGAATATTTATCAAGTTCTTTCTCCAGCTTCTCTGGTTTCAGGCTTTAACAAAAACAAAGCGTTGACACGAAAAAGTTGAAGCAACAGGCGTAAAAACTTTTTGGTTGACTGCAATCCCAGTTTCTGGTATACAGTAAATTCAGACATTGCGTTTGTTCGTACAATAGCAGCTCTTCCCCATAGTTGGGAAGCAGGGGTTCCTTAGAGTTGAATGGCGTTCATTGTAGCTCTGGGGAGCTCTCGTTTCTCCAGAAACATGCTGGGAATGCAAGCACTGATACTGCCTGGTTGTTTAAATCCCACGCGCCACTCGGGCCAATAGGAAGCTGCAACGGCTGAAGTCACGGCTTTAGATTGGCCCACGTAACGTGGCAGATTTAAACCATGTTTCCACTGAAGGGGACGGTACTGGTGCTACCTTTACAGTTATGCATCTTGGGATCTAGAGAACCCGGAGCCAAAATTAACACAGTTCATCTCCAGAAATACCCTTCTTTCCATCTATGTGTAAAAAAAAAAAAAAAAAAGGAGTAATGCGAACTGCTGCTTTAATATTCTTTTCTTATGTAATACTGACTGTGTCTGCAGAGCTGTTCAAACCATTTTGTAGACACATCTATGTTTTGGCAGCCGAGTCACAGGAAGATACTTGCCCAAGGTGTCAAAGAGCCGAAACCGGGATTCAAACCAGATTCCCCCATTTTAAAGTCAGTGCTCTTACCAAATCTATTCCTTCAGCTCTTTAAAAAGTTTAAGGTTTTATACTGGTCATGTAGGTTCAGACTTTCTGTAAATACAGTAGATTTCTATTTCTAAAGCAGACAGCCGTTACCTTAGTTTGTAAAAAATGAATCCACATTTCAAGAAAAATACTCATACTGTGGTTTTTCATACAATACTTGGGCTTGCCATGTTCTTTACCAACCCTATAAGGTTGCTTGTTCACAACTCTCTTTTTCACACTTGTCTGCTACTTCATTTACAAGGCTCAAGTAAATTAGATAGAACAGAAGCCTGGTTTTAAGAGTATTTGGAGTAACATGGCATGATATAGAAGAAAGAAGCATCATGGTATGTTGGTGAAGGAACTTCTAAACTAAAGAGAAAAGAACTGTTGATGAAAAAGGCTGATAAACAAATCGTCCCCAACTAAAGGACACAAGTTCATTTATTATAAACCTTAATATAGCCGACACTACTTACCCAAGACTTCTTACAAGCTTTGCAAACTCCAAAAGAGAAGTGTTTTTGGGGAGGCGAAGTTGACTCACAGCCAATGAAAGCTGGCAGTCTTCAAAAGTGTAGTCTGTGACGGAGACACCCAAGGCCCTTCAAGAAGAAGATTCGGTATAATGAATATCTACAATTTCAGCAACAAAACCTGTTTTTTTGCATCAATAGGTCTCTAGAACCAAATATGTGATCATAAGGCAAGTTTATATGCATTTTTGTTTACTACACTTCAAAGCTTTCATGATGTACTGAACCCTTTAATGTATGGAGTTGTCACTGAAGGAGTTGAGTAGTAGTCTGCTACATAACAATGAAAGAGGTAGCAATAACACCGCATAATGTAAGACAGAAGGGGACATTTGGTATAATTACTATGATTTTAATTCAACTTCTTGTGCTTAATAAGAGCATGCTAAACACAAAAAAACATGCTATATTATGATGCAACTAGGTATAGGCTCAGTAGAATTATATGTGTGTGTGTGTGTGTGTGTGTGTGTGTGTGTGTGTGTGCGAGTTACAGCTTGTTGAAGAGTCAGAGATGCCTTTCTGCAAGGTGCCGCAGTATCCAGAGGGATTTTCTGGCGATCCGTCGGATGGAGTTCCTGAACCTTACGATAAGGAATTATATTTTTGTACATTATAGTTTGTAATGTTTAGCAATGGAAGTTAGTCTAGCTACCCAGTTGGACAGTCAGGGCCATTGCGGTCTAGTTAGCCTCCCTACAGTGGAGTATGCCGTCCTGCCACAGATGTGTTACAAGTGGGATGCAGTGCCTCTGGGGTTCCGCAAAAGAAAATGTAATAAGGCCCCAAACCAGGCAGAAAACAAAACCAGGATGGCTGTGCTGGATGAAGCAAACGCAACTAACAAAGATACGAACACACTCTGAAGTAGGAAGTGATGTGTTCTCTGGTGAGTGGGTCTGTAGCTACAGTCTGAGTGAGGAGACGGCCACAGATCGTGACCTACAAGAGGGACGAGTTCTGGTAGTAAAGTCTGCCCTGTTGGGTGTGAAAAAAAAAAAGTTTTCAAAATGGCCGATTTTAAATGTTTGTTTTGCAATGCACTTAACCATGCAAAACAATGTCCCTTTTGGCCTTAGGATGAGGATGACGCCTATTTGGCCCTAAAAAAAAAAAAAAGAGCAGTACATGCAAAGGAAAGCTGCACTAGCAACATATATCCAGAACACTATCTAGAATGAAACTAGGCAACGATTTGAAGGATTTAGTATGCTCGGCCGGGTTGTGAAAGAGTCGTGTCCCTACGTTCTCAAATATAAACAGTGGCAAGAGCAGCACGAGGAACATGGTGTCCCGTAACTGCAACAGCAAGCAACGAGTTGTGAGCGCAAGGAATATGTAGAAGCTGTTAATAGTGAGTGTGTGCCCAGTACTAATGATTTCTCAGGTGCTACCAAAGAAAAAACAAAAGAAAAAACAAAAGAAAAAAGTGTGTTTCTAAACTTACAGCAGAAGTTACAGAAACATTTGATGACCTGCAATGTCAGGAAAGCATGCGCCAGAAAGGAGCCGAGATGTGCTGCAGCCCAGAGCGACTGGGGGAAATCATCACAGGAATTGCGGCAAACGACGAGGATTAGCGAAAGAAAGACGAATCCTTTAACTGAGCAAAAGATTCCTTGACTCAACTACTCCAATATGCTTCTCTTTGATAAAGGGCGTTTTGCCTGAAACGCGTCAGAGTGTTTGTTTGGTTCCCCGATACCATGTTTTTCAATAAATAATTTTTTAACCCACACCTTGCTGGTCCCCCCTCCTCTTGCTGTGCTCCGCTCCAATCCTAGGATTCTCCTACTCCAATATGCCAGACATGATTATGATTTCCTCCGTGATCTATTGGAAAAGGAGAGAGAAGCTAACGCCAAGCTACAGAGGTGCCTGCTCCCAGCTTTACTTAAGTGTGCATCTATGGGGAAATCAAAAACGTCTCATGCAGAGTGAGAGGGAGCACATGCTGACTGATCTTGAGATGGCAACCGCTACTGTTACCGCCAGACGTGAAGTAGAGGAAGTCAGACAAAATTATTGCTAACCTGAAACAGAAATATGAGGGGGCACAGATAGAGACTTGAGTCTCTCAACAAGAGGTTCGCAATTGCAGTAGAGAGAGTTGAAAGTCTCTCAGAAAGAGGAATGTGTGATTCTACTACAGTCAAATGTTAGGAAGTATCGGTAACGAAGACGCTACAAAGATGTGAAGAAAGCGGCTTGTGTGATTCAGTCCAGCTATAGATCATATGTCATAACCAAGCAAGTTGTGCTTTCCAATAAGGGTATCTGCAATGCCATTGCAGTACTACAATCTGCTATGACAAGAGCAGAATACATGAACCAAGTTACAATAGAACAGTGCAATAAAAATCCAGTCGTACTACCGTGCCCATATGGTCCAAAGTAGATTCCTCGCCTGAAAGCTGCCACTGTAAAAATTCAGTGTGTGACGAGAATGAGACAGAAATGTATACGGTATCGCACGCTGAGAAAGGCATCACTGGTTATCCAGCAGTGCTTGCGTTTGAGTAAATTAATGAGTCAAGAAAGAGAGGCCCAAGTCTACAAGTCTGCCGACTGCAAAAGAGAGGTGCCGTGGGGTACAGTTTGAGTTGGTGAGAACTCCGCCAAGGTTGACCTACTAGGGCTAAATGATGCTGAGCCAGACACAGATGGTCATACAAGTGACATGGACGAGGAGATAACACAACATGTGGAAGTACACGTTTCTGAGTAAAAAAATTAAAATAAATAAAGTGGGAGAAATGGAAAGATAAACTTGAGAAAGAAGTCCTATGCGAGCGACTAAAACGTGGAGAACAAGAGCAAATACTTGGAGATACTGGATGAGTGCATAAGTTACAAAGACTTTAGCACCTGTCTTCTCTTCAACCATGACTACACATTGTGGCTAGAATTTTATAAAGAGATCGCATAATACTGTGCTTCATGCCCCAAGGAGAAAAACCAAAGTTGCTGGTGGGAGTGAAGACATTCTTGGAAAAAGAAATTTCACCAAGGAGAACTAGGTTGATGGATCCAGCCGGAAGTTGGAAAGTTAAAAAGACACAGAAAAGACTGGTGAGAAGTGTGGAAACTTCTTCAATTGGAAGTCAGGGGAAAGAAAAAGAAATTGAAGTCTGAGAGTGATGCTGGTGCACGTGACACTCCACAGGACAATGTTAGACTGGGAAGGGGGATGCGTGAAATATAGACTCAGGCTTTCTAGGGTGCGAGGTTAACTTCTCTAGAGATGCAGCCTCAACTTCTGATTGCAAGGGGGTTTATATGGCAGTTAGTAAGCTGCCAGATAGAATATATTTTTTCCCAATCAGTAGTACAATGGTTGGTAAGGTGCCTGCTGGGACCTACACCCAGGAACCAGAGTTACAGCCTGTTGAAGCAGGGCTGCATTTTTGCAAGGATTTCCTGGAGACTTGTGGGATGGAGTTCCCGAACCTCAAGATAAGGACTTTACAAACTAGAACTATAAAGAACAAAAATATAATGTTTATCACTGGAATTTAGCCTAGCTACCCAGTTGGAAAGTCAGGGCCATTGCTGTCAAGTTTGTTTCCCTATTGTGGAGTAGGCTTTATTTTTTATTGTTTTTGTGTTGCCTTAAAGGGACTGTGTCCAATATTGAAAAATAAACCACTGAAGAGTTTGTTGAGGCTTTAAAATACACTGTGTGGACTCTTACAGACCAGCCACATTCCTCTCTGTAAAGTTTCAGGTTTGGGCTCAAGAGCCTGCAGTAGATCAAGAGGGCTGTCCCCAGCCAATGAGAAATTCCACTTCCTGGTTGGGTGAGGTTTACATACTATGGGCTTTACATGAGGAAGGGGTAGGATAGTGCACATACATACATAGTAATTATGAATCCACGAAGTAAAAAAATGCATATTTCTTATGATACTAACAAATTGGAAAGTAGAAAAAGATGGACCAAGCTTTCATCACTGCTATGTACGTTAGCTGCCCATACAATGTACAAAGGGAGGGATATACGAGTGGACTTTGAGCTCCACCTGCAGATCTCAACGAGTAATGCAACAATAAACTAACAATGTTTGCACCCACTGTTATTTTTTCATTGCCAGATTTTAAAACAGTTTTTGCATAAATCTTTGATTTAAAAAAAGCAGTATATATCAAACTATATCCTTTTACAAATGGATGTCATTCTATTTAAAACTTCTGTTTATTTGTTTAACTACTACAGTATTTGTAAACCCCAACTATTTGTGATTTACTAATATTGCAAAAGGCGAGACCTGTTCTAAAAATACTGCAAGCTTAAAACTAATATCTTGCAGCAAAAACATGTGACCCTGGGTAGCAAGTCAGGAAACATACAGTAGTAGAGTTGCCTTGTTATGTATTGTAGTTGGGGCAAGTAGAACATATTATGATGGTTTCTTTGACATTTTCAGGTGGCATCTATTGTGTAAATACTGCGCTATATCATGTAATCCAAGCGGATTTCAATTCATAATCTAATAGTAAAACGGCAGAATAGAATAATGACATCACTGGGCTCCGTTAATACAACAGAGTAGCAATATACAAGGCTTACGGCACTTACTTGGCCATTATACGTCTCACGTTGTTTGCGTACAAAGCAGGATTTTTCTTTTCCTCTTCAGATGGAGTATAAATTGGAAGAAACTGGACAGTACAACAAAAAACAATATTTATATTTTAGGTTATTGATTAATATTCGGCATACTCCCTGAATCATGTATTTGTGCAAATAAAATACGACCTAAATAAACATTTTCAAAACTTATTAAAGCTTTGAAATGCAAAACAGAGTTTAAGTGCAACAGTTTATTGTGGGCTGTTGTATCCTTTTTGTTGCATCACAGAGCTGTGAGCACATGGGCACAGACAGGCTGCGCTTATAGTGCTTGCAACAGCGACGTCGCATCAAAACAAATGCATTGATGCTTCGCTTGCATTTATAGTAAGCGTGACGCGACCGAGTGACGGCTTGGTCGTGATCGCTGGAAGTCATCTCAATTTGATTTTTCCAGCGACCGCAGCCTGACGTCCCCGGCACTATAAGCGCAGCCTTACCAAGCAGTGCAATTCCATAAGAACCCTTATGCAATTCTGAGGACACCTTGTGGCATATTCAAAAGAATGGGCAGTAAAGGGTTTTCCGGCGCTTGTAGTGTGGTTCCTAAGCATTATAAGCCATGTTTACGAAGCAGTGCTATTCCATAACTGGCCAACATCACACTGTAAAGCAATTATCATTTTAAATAGCTTTAAGAAGCATAGACAAGACAATGAATAGCCTCATCACCACCGGGTAGTGATGTCTTGGTCTAATGATATTACTATTTTCAATGGTTCAGAAGCAAGACTAACCAACTGGTGGCCATTTTAATTTCAGGAATCCATGAACAATTCATTTAAAATATTATCCCTGGACGGTGTAAGTTGTACAGACTTGAAGGTGCACAATTAGCACGGTCACTAAGTGTTAAACCCTGGCGTGGCCAGCGTTTCAGAAAGTGTCCTGAGGTTCAGTGGAAAATTGCCAGGGAGTTTCCTAAAAAAACATTTTGTAATAGCAGATCATTTTTTCTAAAAAACCATGCATTTTTGTCCAACAGATTTGTTAATAATTAAATAAAAAATACAGCAGTCTTTGAAATCATATTTTGCAATCTTCGCTTTCAATATCTCTTATAATGTCTGTTAGGTTTAAAAAGTAAGTCATACTACAGATATAAAAGGTGTAAGGTACATAGTGTATCTGGTAATGTGGAACAGAATGCCCATTTGTAGGAAAAATCAACAAAATGGTGTGTATTCCTATGCCTATATAAACTACCCCAAGCATAAAGGGTGTATAAAGCATTGCAATGGAACAGACTAGGCACAGGAATAGTTTTAAGTAACTATATTTTCCATGAAAAACAAACAAAAAGACGAATGTTTCAGTCATAAAGGGCTATAAGGGGACTGAAACTTTGGTCCATTTTTTCATGCAGTTTGGGGTTCCACAGAGTCACAATACAGTACATTCTTCAAGTGTTCTTAAAAAGATGAAAACCATTGGAATTGACAGAACATTTCAACTGAAATGTCTTGAAAATAGCAGAAAACTGCTCTAAAACATGGACTTTGTCACATAAATGATTAATTGAATGGGTTTGTATTTTGACAACCATTTCAATTGTATCCCTAAAAATAAAAAATGTATAAGCAGATACTGTATATCTTTTGAAGACGACACAGAGTTAGAGTAGAGCTAGAACTTCAACAATTAAAAAAAATAAATAAAAAAAATGTACAGGAAAATAAAGAGAGAAACATGAAATGCACCTTTAACGAAAACTTATTACAAAGACATGTAAAATAAATGTACCGTTGAACATTTCTAATAAGCGGGTATTTTATTGGGTTACTTATTAAGAGATTATATACAGGTAAACCCTGTTATAACGCGGTTTTCCCGTGGCTCCCGTTTAAAAAAAAAAAAAAAAAAAAAAATTAGTTTTTTTTAATGCACACACTGCACACACTGCACACACTGCACACACTGCACACACTGCACACACTGCACACACACTGCTCATTGCTCACACTGCACACACTGACACACTGCACACACTGCTCATTGCTCACACTGCACACTGCTCACTGCTCACACTGCACACACTGCTCATTGCTCACATTGCACACACACTGCACACACTGACACACTGCTCACACGGACACACTGCTCATTGCACACACTGCACACACTGCTCATTGCTCACACTGCACACACACTGCTCATTGCTCACACTGCACACACTGCTCACATTGACACACTGCGCACACTGACACACTGCACACACACAACACTAAAGCAGAATGATTAGGGAAATGATCTTTGCTTATAACAAATTACATGCGCTGCGATGCCTCCATTGCTTGTAAATTGGTGTATTCCACAAGAACAGAGGATTTAACGTATCCGTCATACACACAATGTTGCATTGTGCATTTCATACTGGGTCTCCTCCTTCCTCTCACCAGACCGCCTTCTCACGTAAATACTCCTTGGGGGTGGGGGGCGTGTCCGTTTATATCCGTGCGTCCTCCCGCATCCATGGCAACGCGCAAACAAGGAGGATAACGGCCGGGACGGCAACATTGGCAGAAACACGGGTGACAATAGCACGCCGGTTACACATAACTCATAATTCCGTACCCGGGATAAGAAGCCGCCCGCTATCACCGCCTGAGATTGCTGTCATCACACCGTTACACACCATAACCGGTGTCACTGACTACGACGAATGAGCGCAAAGGATGCTGGGCGTTGTAGTCCATTGTCCCGCCTAAGGTTGTAAACATAGTGGAGCCTGAACTACAAGTACCGAGAGACCCCGCGGGGAAAGGACCATAATACGCCGGTCTGTTGCTGGCCCCAGTTTATTTGTCCCTAATTGGAGCCTGCAATTACTTACAACCCCAGGATCCGACTCCACACAGAGGGGTTGACCAGGTAGGGGACCAGCGACCTGCAGCACAGGGAAAGGAGATGGTAAGGGTACACACTGACACACACACACACTCACACACACAGACACTCACAGACACAGACACACACACACACACACACACTCACACTCACACACACACTCTCACACACACTCTCACACACACTCTCACACACACTCTCACACACACTCTCACACACCAGCACCCGCTCCCCCCCCCCTCCTCCTGCGCAGGCAGCAGGGACAACGGTGGGGAGAAGGTGAAGCCGGGAACGGAGGGGCATCCCCCCTCCCATCTCCTTCACCGTGGCCTGTCACGCGATGACAGGGGGAAGCGGGGACCGGAGGGACATCCCCGCTCCCATCTCCTTCACCGCGGGGTGAATATGCGCTAAAGCGGCGGCCATTTTTTTTCCGCGACCCCGTTACTAACGCGGTGGTCTCGGGGTGGACCCCGAGGACCGCGTTATAACGGGGTTTACCTGTATTTATCATTTTGTTTATCTCTTTTCACTTAAGGGAACTGAAAAAAATAGAAGCTTGAAATCACACAAAAAAATAACAGTCTCTAATTGAACTCTACAGGATGGCATATTGGGTATTTGTGGTCCTTTTACTTATTAACATTGTACTTACCTCAATTTCTACAAAGTTGTGAAACTGGCATAAACTATACCAAAGAATTTCCATCCTTAGGGGAAAAATAAAATAAAAAATTAAAACATAATCTAAAACTTGTCCCACAATGTTACGCAAGCAGTAGATTGTTATGCTGATGTCAAACATTGGTAGAAAACACATGGTGAAGCTTTAAATACCTCAATAATAATAATAATAATAATAATAATAATAATAATAATACCGGAACGCTTGCAATACCTCAAACAAACAAAAGCCTTTGCATTTTTTCCCAGTTTCATGTCATGGACATCTTTGTTATCACATATTAAAGCAGCAAACAAACAAGCCTATGAGTTTAACTTCTCCCTTTTAACTTGGTAACCTTACCCTGAGAAAGTACTGCTATAATTTTTTTTAAAATAAATAAAATGCTTTTCTTGTGTTAAAAAACAGGATTTTATTAAAATCGCTAGCTTCTAAGGTTACCGTGGTAACTTTTAGACAGCACTGGGTTCTCTCCTGAACAAAGCATTAGTTTAAATAAAATAATAATTAAAAAAAAAAAAAAACACTTTGAAAGGGCAGGAAGAAATATCTTCAAACGTAAAGAAAAAAAAATGGCTTTCACCGCAGACTCCTGCTTTAATTGGTTTATTAACTTAGACTAGCAAGAACTAAACATCAGATTGTAAAAGGTGAACTTACGCTCCAGGCCCTTGCCATGTCCAAGTTATTGAATCCTGGAAATAGAAAAAAGTTAACGTGTATTAAAGTTATTATCATTACGTGCAAAGATGCACACTTATTTTTTGTCAACTGCACCCTAAAAGCTAAAAGAGCAATCCAAGCGTTTTTTTATTATTTAATTTTTTACATTTTTATTAGTTTACACAGGATTGAAACACGGGGTCTCTGGAGTAAAACCAAATTGCTGGTGTTTAAAGCTCCTGCATCACGCGGGGCAATAGGAAGCTAAACTGGATGACGTCACGGCTTCCTATTGGGAGCTTTGAAACGCCACCATAATGTGAGCCCTGGTAGCCGATCGGAGCGGCTACTCGGACCCCCTATCGAGACAAGTATTTCCGTGAGCATGGGGTCCCGAAGCTTCAATCCGGTGTAAAAATGAAGAATTGTTTATATATAGCACTTGGATTACCGCTTTAAATATTATAATTATATTGCAAGCTCCACTGAGAAGGGATCTCTTCACTTATGGTATTAGCTTGTAAGTACATGTAATCAATCAATCAACTTTAAAAACAAAACACATCGTTTGAAAGCCACAAATTGAAAAAATGGTCTTAAAAAATACTGACTATTTTAGTTTTACAGCTACAAATGTGTACTATTAGCACAGTTACACTAATTTACAGAAGCCGTTTGCAAAGGGCCCATTTTTGTCCAGCTACATGGGACAGCACCTTGAATATGATCCTGCAAACAAGGTTCCAACCAAGTCCATTCAAGGTGCAATTTCCCCCCCTCTGATTCTAGAATGCTGTGAGATCACACTGACTCAGCCAGGGAATATAAACAAATTGCTATAGATAACCTTTTTGTTGCCCTTTCAGATTAATCAGTGCAGGTCTCTATGTGACTTGGCATCCTAAACCTCCCACAATACAAATTCTAAAGGATGCACATGATTTCCCGATAATTCCAAGGAAAATACCAAGAACCTTAAGCAGTCAGTGCTTCACAGGGTGCTATATCCTGGAAAACTGGGTGAGGTGGCAACAGGATGTTTGTGTATGTAGCAGGAAAACGAGACCAGAGAACGGTTTTCAGCTGTGCTTCACTTTGTATTTTAAGCTACTCTAGGTAAGAGACCAACAAACAAAATGACATCTGTCATTGATTTCCTTCACATTTTCTGTTATTCATAGACGGATGTTATTTTTGTTTGTAGGCTGGGACAGATTGTAGTGGTTGAATATGAAACAGATATGCTAATAGAACTATATAAAATGTTCCAGTACTTTATTATATAGTTTACATGCTTAAAGCCAGCACAGATCATTTTCTTGTGACAAACAATGTTGCAGTGGGTGGCATGGAAGGTATTACAAAGCAAATACAGTGCATGCAAATCTAGCCTCCCCAGCATTAAAGGAGTTAAGTTACCATCTGCCAGCTAATGTGACAGTGTAGAAACCCGGTAAGCTCACTTCTCCACTCCAGGGATAGAGTCTGGTTTGCCCTTTGTACTTGTTTTGTAAACAAGATGCATTACAGTCAGGGGATTTCATGCTCCCCAAAGCCAAATTAATTTTTAATTTATTGTCACAAACCATGATTCAGGGATAGAATGGATTTATGCTTGTACCCGCAACCACCCTAGACAGTGCATAATACTAAATCAACCAATCATGTGCTGCACAACACGTATAACATTGCACCTGTTATGACCATGTATACACAAATATATGTATTGTGTACACCTGCATAAGGATATTTTATTGTATTACTTTATTATTCTTTCAAACACATTTTTGTTTTTGCTGGAGGGGAGCCTCTATAAATTCGGTGGGGTGGCAGGTTACAACACCGCTTTCTCATTCTTCCACTCTGTTCCCCTCTTACACTACACAGCTATATCCCCTGCACTAAAACATACCCCTACAAATCATCCTCACACATCCTATTTCTATCCTTGCTTCAGGGGACATCTCTCCCAATCCTGGTCCCTGCCTGGTCCCTGCTCTCGTCCTCGCCTTCCACATACAACTTCTACTCCTTTGGGTCTCAACCCCTCTAACCTCATACCCATCCCCTGTCACTCTACCTCCTCTCTCCTGTGCCCTTTCTAACAAGTTCCTCTCTGTGCATGACTTATTTTTCTCTCACTCTGCTCCTTTTTGCTATAACTGAGACTTGGCTCACTCAATCTGACTCTGCTCTGGAATCTGCCCTCTCATGGTGGCCTTTCTTTCTCCCACGCTGCGCCCCGATTGCAGGGATGGAGGCTCTCCTCTATCTGCCGTTACCGTACCCTTCCTATTCTTCTCTCTCGTGCTTTTCCCTCCTTTGAGGCTCATACTGTCCAGCTTTTCTCTCCTATCCCTATCCATGTACCTCTACTCATTCCCCTTCTGCCTTTCTCTCTCACTTTGAATCCTGGCTCTTTCTTTCTCTCCTCAGACTCCCCTGTTCTCCTAGGGGACTTCAGCTGCCATATTGATGACCCCTCTCTCCCTTGGGCTTCCCGCTTTCTCTCTCTAAACTCTTCTTTTGACCTTCAACAGTGGACTGCAGCCAGCACCCACAAGGATGGCCACTACCTAGACCTGGTTTTCACTAAAAACTTCTCTCTCTACGATTTCTCCATTTCCCCTTTTCCTCTCTCTGACCATCATCTCATCTAATTTTCTCTCTCACATCTCCTCTTCTCCACCTACCCCTCGCTTCTGCAGAAACCTGCACTCTATTAATCTACCAGCCTTTGATTCCACTTCACGCTCCTCCCTCAGCCCTGCTCCAGACCCTGTCAGGAACTACAACTCTGCCCTATCTTCCTCTCTTTATCTACATGCCCCGCTTTCTCTCTGCCGTTCTCGCCCTTTAAACCCTGGCTAAATTCCCACACGTGCATTCTGGGTTCCTGCTCTCATTCATGTGAACGCCTCTGGAGGAAATCTCACGCTCTCGCAGACTTCCTTCACTACAAATTTATGCTATCCTGTTTCAACGCTGCGCTCTCAGGCTAAACAAACCTACCTTTCTTCACTAATCCACACCTACTAACCTAATCCACACCGACTCTTTCCCGTCTTTGACTTCCTACTCAGTCCAACTCTTCTGCCTGTTCTTCTTCCTCCATCTCACCTCAGGACTTTGACGACTATTTCAAGGAAAAGGTGGAATCCATACGTCAGGCCACCCCCTCTGTATCCTCCTATTCTATACCTCTTTCTAACTCTCCTCCTGCATTCCTTGACTCTTTATCCGTTTATCCGTCAGAGGAGAATGTGTCGTTGCTGATCTCCTCTTCTCCCTCTACCACATTCCCTCCCATCCTCTACCACATTCCCTCCCATCTCCTAAAACCTTTTACTCCTGCTATAATCTTTCTGCTCACACACATTTTTTAACTCCTCCCTCTACTCTGGTACCTTTCCCTCTTCCTTCAAACATGCAACAGTCATACCATTACTCAAAAACAGCAAGCTCAATCCTACCTGCCTTTCTAACTATCGACATTTCTTCCTCCTGCCTTTTGCCTCTAAACTCCTTGAACGTCTTGTATTCTCTCGCTTGCTCCATTTTCTCAACACCTATTCTCTCCTAGAGCCTCTACAATCTGGCTTCCGCACTGCTCACCCCACTGAAACAGCCCTCACTAAAATAACTAATGACCTCCATGCTGCCAAAGACAGAGGTCATTACACTCTGCTCATACTACTCGACCTCTCTGCAGCATCTGATACTGTGGACCACCCTCTTCTCCTTCACATTCTACATACTTGTGGCATTCGTAACAAAGCTCTTTCCAGGATATCCTCTTACCTCTCCCATCGTACTTTCAGTGTCTCTTCTGCCAACACCTCCTCCTCCTCTATCGATCTCTATGTGGGGGTACCCCAGGGCTCTGTCCTGGGTCCCCTTCTCTTTTCTCTTTACACACTCACATCTCTTGGGATCAAATATCACTTCTATGCTGCTGACACACAAATGTACTTTTCTACCCCTGACCTTACACCTGCTGCACAGGCTAAAGTTTCTGAATGTCTCACGGCTATATCATCTTGGATGGCCCTCCGCCGACCTAAACTTAACATGGCAAAAACAGAGCTCCTCATACTTCCTCCCAAACCTGGCCCTATTTCCTCCTTCTACATTACTGTTGGAATTACCATCATTCACCCAAGCACGCTGCCTAGGGGTCACACGCTACTCCTCTCTCACATTCTCCTCACATTCAAAAGGTAGCAAAAAACTGTCGTTTTTTCCCCCCGGCAATATTACCAAGATACGTCCTTTCCTCTGTTGCTCGACAGCAAAAACTCTGACACAGACCCTCATTCTCTCCCGTCTCGACTACTGTAACCTCCTGCTGTCCGGCCTGCCTGCCTCTCATCTGTCTCCCCTACAATCTGTACTAAATGCTGCTGCCATAATCGCTCTACTCTTTCCGAAATCTGTTTCAGCGTCTTCCCTGCTGAAATCCCTCTCCTGGCTTCCTATTAAATCCTGTATCGCACACTCAATTCTCCTCCTCACTTTTAAAGCTTTACACTCTTCTGCTCCTCCTTATATCTCAGCCTTAATTTCTCGCTATGCACCATCCCGGATCTTGCGTTCTGCTCAAGGATGTCTTCTCTCTACCCAGTTGTATCTAAAGCCCTCTCCCACCATAAACCCTTCTCACTGACTGCCCCAAACATCTGGAATGGCCTTCCCCTCAATATCCGACTAGCACCCTCTCTATCCACCTTTATCTATCCACCACTTGCTTAAGGAAGCATACGAGTAGCTCCATGGCTGATAATTTACACCTCATACAAAAACCTTGGCCCCTTGCTGATGCACTTACCAGAACACCCTATTACTGTATCTGTACGTTCTTCCTTCAAACAAAACTAGATTGTAAGCTCTTCGGAGCAGGGACTCCTTTTCCTAAATGTTACTTTTATGCCTGTAGCACTTCTCCCCTTTATGTGTTATTTATATCATTTATATGATTGTCACCATTACTGCTGTGAAGCGCTATGTACATTAATGGCGCTATATAAAGACATACAGTACATACTTCTCTGGACCTCTTTTCTATCCCATCCATGCCCCTTTCTCTCCCTTCTTCACAGTCCGGGTCTATGCCTTGAGTAAAGCCCTCAAATGATAGAGACTGAGTGGCAGTCGAAACGTTGGTTTCTTTGGCTGCATTAAATGTCTCTTTTTGCCATGTCTGTGTGCCTTGAAGTTCCTCTATTACTCTATTCCTGTAGTAGAGAACACTATGGCCCTGGTGTAAGTCATGGGCATGGTCTTATACAAGTCAGCAGCATATATTACCAATGACTGACTCACAATTAACAATTCTAATGTTCATGATTGTGGTTAACATTTCAATACCCTCAGAACTTTTACACAACCTAAATGCTGACAGCAATAAAGAATGCTTTAATTTCATTAACATTAATAAGCATTTGTTAATCAACACATACATATTTAATGCAATAACAATAGGATAACCTTTTGAGTGTTGTAGGTAACAGACTTAAGAGTGCTCAATATCAGGAAGCAGCTGCATTAATGTAGTTCGACAGCACCTCGATTCCCCCTGCGTTTGTAATACAAATTGCTAAATTATGCACTTTGGTTTACGGACTAGCTAGTATTTGCACCACTCAAATTGAAACAAATGATTACATTTGATAGACTTGCATATCTATTTACACCCTCAATTATAACATTACTGCAAAAGCAGAATTCTGCTCACTTGGTTTTTAGCTGTGTTGTGGTACCTAGCTAGGGTAGACTTATTTGCTCTGATTAAATCTGGTCACGTGTGAAATTACCTAGGGACACTGAGGAAAATAAATAGTTTATATCCTAATTTTGCATTGCACCCCCTTGGTATTTATGTGTTTGTCAATTTGAAAACAATAGCATCATTTGCAATGCAAGGTTTCATACCATCTTGTTTGGATATCTTAAAACCACTGGTTGTACTGGGACTCCAGGAATGAATGCTCCTTGGGGGGTGAAAAAAAAGAGAGGAGAAAGAGTTATAATTTTAACTTTTGTTACATAATACAGTATACAGGCACAATTTCCTTTAAACACCCACTCTGCAAAACATGTACATGCTTTCTACCTGCCATCAATTCGGACATAACCCTTATTCTTAAACAAAATTACCCAAAGACAAATTTTGCATATATAACTGGTGTACCAAACAGTTTCATTTTTTTTTTTAAACCTGTGAAGCACAACGCAGCTACACAATATTTCAACAAGCCTGTAAAAATATTTCCGTTTCATTAGATGTCATCAGTGGCAGCATCCGAGGATTAGGTTTATCATGACGCAGCCCTCGTGTGCACCTGCTGAAGCTCAGCTTATCTACTCAGCGTTTCCAACAACTAATGATACAACAGACAATTAGTATATGCACTGTGGGTATTAACAGTTCAATCAGGCTGGCTGAGCATTAAACTTTTCAGTATCTGCTCTGTAACAATCTGCCTTTTTAACTTTTCTAATTGGGGACGAAAGAACACAGCATGTTACAAACACTATGTTGAGTCTGGATATAAGGACTAACGAACATGTTTGGGCTGATTTTGCAACCACACGATGTCACGAAATGCTTGAGGGTTCCCACAGCCTATACTTTAATGAGGTTGCACTAATGTTAGTCCATAACAAATATAAAACCACAGCCATTTATATGAACTATTACAGTGTCGGTAGTCTGGCGGCACTCCGTCAGCATGTACGTTTCATGATTGCTACAGGAGTTGTCACATGGCGTGGTTCATGTCTGGATGCCAGAAACAGCACTAAGGGGGCTAGAAGTGCTCATAATGTACCAGGTACATCATAAGGGTGTGCCGGGCCCATGCTGTACCGGATATGTCAAAGACACGGCAAAGATGAAGACTGTAACTGTCTACAGTTTTAGAATTCCACGTGATACCGCAATGGGAAACAAGGAAATGTGTGTGTTCTGGCTACCTAAAGTTATGCTCCAAGTAAAATTAACTTCTTATTTAGGGGGATAATACTCGTCATAAACCAAACATGGAAAATGGAATGCAGTCAGTAGGTCACAGACCAGTTTTAGAAACAAGTCTGCACAAGATCTTATGTGCACATTCAAATACTTATGGTAGGGTTGGGCAATAACAGAACAACTCCTACGATATCATTACATTTAGCACAATAGTATTTGTTAAAAAAAAGTCTGAAAAAGTTCTAGTAAATTTAAAGGAAATGTATTTATTCTTAAGCATGGCTGGTGACATACTCATCCGGCAGGGTGGCTGCAGCGTGGGAAGTCGCTGGCTTTTGGTCAAAGACCCAATCCCGCACCTCAGTTGGACAACTCTGGAGAAATTGTTCTTTAAACACCAAGTCCAGTAAACTGTGATACTTGGTGGCATCACTTCTTTCCACCCACTGATTGACCTGATGAATCATTCTGGACGAAAAGCGCATGTAAGTCTCCTTGCCAGTCTTTTCTCCGGACCTGAACATACCACACGGTATGCCTCCGGTGTGAGGGCATACTGTGTGAGTAACAAAGCGTTGACATGCCGGTAGTCATCGCTGTCCGTTGACGGGATTGCCTGGAAGGTCTGCAGGGCTACCCCAGTCAATAGAGTTGACAGCCGCAAAACCCAGTCCCGTTCTGGAATATGGAACCGGTGACACTAATCTTCAAATGCTTTGAGATATCCATCGATCTTGTCCGTGCCATCCACATACTTGCCAAAGCTGTGGGATGTCACCTTTGGCCAGGAAGGTTGGGTAGAAGTCCGCAGGGGTCTGGGGGGCTGTAACACTTCAGGCTACCATTAGCTGCAGCTACTGTTCAAAGGTAATTCCCACTCCCCAATTGGCGAGGAATGAGGTGATTCCTGTATCCAGGAGACCGCTAGCCACTTGGGCTACCACGGCTTCACGCTCACAACCCTCTTCATCCCCCGCCTCCACTTCCACCAGGGCTGGAACATCCTCCGGTACCCTGGCTGGGCTAGTGGCCCCTGCAACTACAGGCGAGGTTATGCACACCTCAGGAGAAGTTATGCTCGCTTCATGTTTCTCGAGATCCTCCTCCAGCACGGTCTTTGTCTGACCAGAGGTCGGTAGTCCATAACTCACACCGAGCGACAATACGGGGACGGCAACATCCTGACCGTCGGTCCATTTTCACCGGGTGGCACTAAACTAAGTGACAGAGGGAATCTATACTGTTCTTAGCTTTGTGTAACATGTGTAAGATACTACTTGTTTTGAGAGCTCGCAATTTACGAGTTTCTCTGTATGTTAGAAGACCCCTCAGGATTTTAAAACAAAGCCCAATGATCACACCGCTAACACCAGTAAATAAGCCTGTCACGGGAGACCAGGCATTTACACCTTTTTAACAGGATCATACATTGAGCAAAACAGGTAAAAGTGAAATAAATTATGATGTATTCGCATGAAAAGGCATACACATTATGATACACAAACTACATAAGAGACACAATTACTTAGGAGCTGGGGAAAAAAATAGACTTTCCTAGCTGTATGGCACTCTAAACAAGAGTCTTTCTTTGACCGGGACTTAGCCCGAAATGTCCTGGAACTCAAATCAGCATGAAATTCCAGACGTCACCACTCCCTTCTCTCCGGAGAACTTGATTTTGCTTGACGGGGACTTCACTACAAACGTCCTGGAACTAATATCGTCTTTAAATCCCAGCCGCGACCTCTACGTTCAATTCTCACAACTTGGTCGCAAAAAGCTGGACTTAGAAACTATTCCGGGTTGGTTTTTCTGAAGCCGGTGCTCTGCTATTCGTGCAAGAGCATCTTTTTCCATATTCAAAAATCCCACCGCTGTTTTGGCGCTTGAAAATCTCTCGACTGATTGGCTGAGAGGTTTCTTATAGTATTTTGGAGTTCATTCACAAAATACTACAGCCAATCACAGCATGGGAACTTTCTTACCAGCCAATCAGAGCGAAGCCGGTCCCGTGAAGCCGGGCAAGCGGGGATTCTGAATCTGCCAAGGGACATGCGCAAGTTTGCCACCTAGTCTCTTGCTATTCAGATGCCACCCACTTGGTCAGGCTCCTCCAAGTCTGGTGGGGCAAATGGTAGTCAGGATGACTTCTATTCATCTCAGGACGAGGGTACTTAAGCCCTTCTCTCCTGCCCAAATGGCATCACCTCAGACATCCTCTGGTGGCTTTCAACTCCGATGTCCTACAGACTTACTGGCACCAAACTTGGTAGCTTGGGTAGCCTACAGTATAAAAAACACTGGATGGCGCTCAAACACTTCCTTAGCCAGTGTAAGTATTGTGACAGAAACCAGGGGTTGGTAATAAACTCCATATACAGGGCTCCGAGGATACTGAACAGTTTCTGTCCTGTCTAAGCTGAACAGGGCAGCCTCGTGGTACAGGCACTCCATTCCACAGTTTGTCTGCTGCCTGTTTTCTGTCACCTGTCATGCTGATTAGAGTTCAGGTATATAAGACCTGTTTCCTGTTTCCTCTGGGCCCCGCCCAAGAGCCTGGAAGGCTGCTGAACTGCAGAGGGGTGAGAAAGCCTCTTTCCCAAATCGCTTCATTCATTCTGTTAGTTTGTCTAAAGACTGCAAAGGTATTTATTTTGGTGGTGGAAGTGGACAAGCCACTTCCAACTCTGAGTCAGGGACATCTAAGTTTAAGTTATCGCTCAGACGAGCAGCTTTTTGTTTGGCTTTGTTTTCTGTTTAAACTGTGGCAGTCTCAGTGCCTGGGACTGAATAAACCAGGCATAGCCTGTTTAAAGGAACAGTACGTGACGTCTCATCATTTAACCTACCCTAAAAGACCGTGTTCTAACAGTCCCGGACAGACGGCGGAGCCCCGGAGTAAGCCGTTTGTCACATATGGTGGAGAATGCGGGCAGAACACTGAAAGGTCTGGGGGTTAAAGAACTTTAAAAAAAAAAAAGAAGGTTTTTTTTCCTCTCTCTCCAAACAAGATGGAAGACGTGGTGAGTGCGCTGGTACGCAATGTCGCTGTCCAGAAAGACGCGAATGAAGCCCAGCAACAGGCGAGTGAAACCCAGCGACAGCTGTTAATAGCCCAGCAAGAGACTAATGCAAACCAGCAAGAGACAAACCGCCTGCTGAGAGAGGAGCAAAAGCGGTTCGCTCAGGGCTTACAGCAGGAACTCGAGATCCTGAGGGGGACTATCAGTAACCTTCCACTGGCAGAGGCAGCCCCGTTCCGAAAATGACCAGGGCAAGCCACTACCTTCAGAAGATGGGACCCTCGGATGATGTGGAAGCCTATCTTCTCACGTTTGAACGCACGGCACAGAGAGAGGGATGGCCAGAAGCTGAGTGGGCTGGTCTAATCGCACCCTTCCTAAGCGGCGAACCCCAGAAGGCTTACTTTGATCTAGAGCCAGCCGAAGCTAACGTCTATGCAAAATTGAAGTTCGAGATCCTCGCCCGCCTCGGCGTAACCACGGCTGTTCGTGCCCAAAGGTTTCACGCATGGTCCTTCACGATGGATAAAGCCACCCGAAGCCAGATGTATGACCTCATCCACCTCGCCCGGAAGTGGCTACAACCCGAGATCAACTCAGCAAGCCACATCGTGGAACGGTTGGTCATGGACCAGTTCTTGAGGAAACTTCCCTCTGCCTTACGCCGTTGGGTCAGTCGGAGTGACCCCCACAATGCGGATGAGCTTGTGGCCCTTGTAGAAAGGTACAGTGCAGCAGAAGAGCACCCGCAACCCACAGTCGTGGAGCAACCCCACTATCCGAGGTTCCAGGACTCTTCCAGAGACGGTAAAAGGGTACCGGGGTTAAGGGGCGCTGAAGAGCGGCGACCACCTTCACGCCGCTCCAGCAACAGTGGTTCGCACACTAAGGGTAATAGCCAACATGGGGAGCCGGGAAAAGGCTCTAAGTGGGACACAGACTATGTACCTAAATGTGTAAATTGTCATGAGAGGGGCCACACAGCAAAAATCTGCCCACTAAATGATGAGCCCATGCAATGCAACAGCGTGGAACCTTATTCGCTGTTGTCCCAATGTATGGGCCCTAGCCCAGAGGACCCCTTGAATAACCATCTGTGGGCATTTGTAAAGGTTAATGGTAAGAGGGTTCGGGCACTTCTTGACTCTGGGAGTATGGTCACACTAGTGTCCGAATACCTATTGCCCATTAAGAAGAAACAGGTAAACAGTTCACAAAGAGTGGCAATTTGTTGTATACATGGGGATAATCATGAATATTCCACTGTTGATGTTTTTTTTTAAACAGAATTTGGTTCTTTAGATTTCAAGGTGGGTGTTGTACCCAAACTGGCACATGATGTGTTAATAGGGACCGACTTTCCCCATTTTCTAAAAATGTGGTCCCCAGCTCAGAATAGCGCCCAGAGTTCAATAGCAGACCATAACGAAGTGTTAGAAGAAACAAATCCTTTCCCTTTTTCAGAAATGGAGGTTGACGAGGGCCCAAATAAGAAGGGGGAAAAGGAGGAGTGCTGTGAAATTCCCTTCCCCATCACTACTTTGGTAGGGAATACCCCAAATCAAGATGTTGATCAGGCACTTACCACCCCAGTACAGGATAAGACCCTCGCTGACCTAGAGGTCAGTCCTGGGAGTTTTAAGAAGGCCCAGTGGGAGGACCCCACATTAGCGGTAGCAAGGGGAAATATACGGGACCAGAATAGTACTCATGGCCAACCAGATAGGTCACTTGCTTACCCCTACTTCGAGGTAGAGAACGACCTAGTATATCGGGTTGATAAAAGAAAATCAGTTACAACTAAACAATTGTTGGTACCACGGACATTCCGTAACGTAGTATTACACCTCGCACATAGTCATCCATTGGGGGGACACCTAGGGGTGGAAAAGACAAAAGAAAAGGTTCTCCGAAGCTTTTATTGGCCTGGGGTTCTGGCAGAAATTACAAACTATTGTTCCTCATGCCCAGAATGTCAGATCACCGCCCCGTTCAAAGCATACCGCAGCCCATTGGTACCCCTTCCCATAATAGAGGTACCATTTGACCGGATTGCTATGGATCTAGTAGGACCCCTAATAAAGTCTGCTAGGGGACATAAGCATATATTGGTAATATTAGATTATGCTACCCGATATCCGGAGGCAGTTCCCCTACGTAGCACCTCTGCTAAAAACATAGCAAAAGAGTTAGTACTTCTGTTTTCCCGGGTCGGAATTCCTAAAGAGATCTTATCTGACCAGGGAACACCATTTATGTCCCAAGTAACAAAAGAGCTATGTAAACTCCTAAAAATCAAGCATCTCAGAACCTCAGTCTATCATCCACAAACAGATGGTTTAGTGGAAAGGTTCAATAAAACCTTAAAGAGCATGTTACGCCGGGCGGTCGATAAGGATGGGAAAAACTGGGACTGTTTGTTACCATACCTGTTATTTGCCATTAGGGAAGTTCCCCAGTCATCCACAGGCTTCTCCCCGTTTGAACTATTGTATGGCCGACATCCAAGGGGCTTACTGGATATAGCCAAAGAAACTTGGGAACACGAGGTTACCCCTTACAGAAGTGTAATAGAGCATGTTGCCCAAATGCAGGACCGCATTGCTGCAGTCCTACCCATAGTGAGGGAACACATGGAGAAAGCTCAAGAAGCACAAAGGAATACGTATAATAAGGGTGCTAGGGTCAGAATTTTTTTTCCAGGTGATAGGGTACTAGTTCTGGTTCCCACCGTGGAGAGTAAATTCCTTGCTAAATGGCATGGGCCATATGAGGTCTTGGAAAGAGTGGGAGAAGTAAATTATAGGGTAAGGCAGCCAGGTAGGAGGAAACCTGAGCAAATTTACCATATAAACCTACTCAAGCCCTGGAAAGATAGAGAGGTCTTGTTAACCCTAGTACCCCCAGGTCCGTCAGAGAATCAAGAAACTGACCCAGAGGTTAGCATAGCTGAAACACTGTCCGTGCATCAGAAACGAGAGGTCCAGAGTTTAGTGAGAAGGAACAAAGAAATCTTCTCTACACAGCCAGGTAAAACTAACGTAATTAAACATGACATAGTCTCTGAACCGGGGGTCCGAGTTAACCTTAAACCGTACCGAATCCCAGAGGCCAAGAGAGAGGCTATAAGTTTAGAGGTTAAAAAAATGCTAAAACTAGGCGTAATTGAGGAATCCCAAAGTGGGTGGAACAGCCCTATAGTTTTAGTCCCAAAGCCAGACGGTACAACAAGGTTTTGTAATGACTACCGGAAACTAAACGCGGTGTCAAAATTTGATACTTATCCTATGCCCAGGGTGGATGAACTTGTAGAGAGACTGGGCAAAGCCCGATATCTCACAACCCTAGACCTAACAAAAGGGTACTGGCAGGTTCCCCTCACAGAAAGGGCAAAAGAAAAAACAGCCTTCTCAACCCCAGACGGCCTCTTTCAATATAAGGTGCTGCCTTTTGGCTTACATGGAGCTCCCGCCACATTCCAAAGAATGATGGATAAGATTTTAAAACCACATGTTCGGTACGCTGCCGCCTACCTGGATGATGTGGTAATCCATAGTGAAGATTGGCAGTCCCACCTTCCAAAGGTCCAAGCTGTGCTCGACGCAGTTCGGTCTGCTGGACTAACTGCTAACCCCGCTAAATGCACTATTGGTCTGGAGGAGGCCAAGTATCTGGGGTATTCTATTGGTAGAGGGTTACTCAAACCACAAACACTCAAAGTAGAGGCGATACAAAATTGGCCAAGGCCAGTCACAAAAAAACAAGTAAGGACCTTTTTGGGGTTAATTGGCTACTATAGGAGGTTTATTCCCAATTTTGCAACTAAGGCAACCCCACTAACCGACCTCACAAAAGCAAGAGGACCGCTAATGGTAAAGTGGTCCCCCGAAGCCGAACAGGCCTTTAGAAGCCTGAAAGAAGCTCTCTGTGCCCAACCAGTGTTGGTCACACCTGACTTCTCCAAAGAGTTCGTAGTCCAAACCGACGCATCTGAGGTAGGGCTGGGGGCGGTACTCTCCCAGGAGTCTCAAGGGGAGGAGCACCCCATCCTTTATTTAAGTAGGAAACTAAATCCCCAGGAGAAAAATTACTCCATAGTCGAGAAAGAGTGTCTCGCAATAAAGTGGGCTGTAGAGACACTCAAGTATTATCTGTTGGGGAGAAAGTTCCGATTGGTCACAGATCATGCACCCCTTACCTGGATGTGTCAAAATAGGGAGAAGAACGCTAGGGTGACCAGGTGGTTCCTAAGCCTACAGCCCTTTAAATTTTCTGTGGAACACAGGTCGGGGCACAAACATGGCAATGCCGACGGGTTGTCAAGGATGCACTCCCTAATATCCATGGTCGCTCACCCCTCGAGGTCTGAGCTGGGGGGGAGGATATGTGACAGAAACCAGGGGTTGGTAATAAACTCCATATACAGGGCTCCGAGGATACTGAACAGTTTCTGTCCTGTCTAAGCTGAACAGGGCAGCCTCGTGGTACAGGCACTCCATTCCACAGTTTGTCTGCTGCCTGTTTTCTGTCACCTGTCATGCTGATTAGAGTTCAGGTATATAAGACCTGTTTCCTGTTTCCTCTGGGCCCCGCCCAAGAGCCTGGAAGGCTGCTGAACTGCAGAGGGGTGAGAAAGCCTCTTTCCCAAATCGCTTCATTCATTCTGTTAGTTTGTCTAAAGACTGCAAAGGTATTTATTTTGGTGGTGGAAGTGGACAAGCCACTTCCAACTCTGAGTCAGGGACATCTAAGTTTAAGTTATCGCTCAGACGAGCAGCTTTTTGTTTGGCTTTGTTTTCTGTTTAAACTGTGGCAGTCTCAGTGCCTGGGACTGAATAAACCAGGCATAGCCTGTTTAAAGGAACAGTACGTGACGTCTCATCATTTAACCTACCCTAAAAGACCGTGTTCTAACAGTCCCGGACAGACGGCGGAGCCCCGGAGTAAGCCGTTTGTCACAGTATATAAAATATAAATCAGTGAAGGTATAAAATAAAGTGTGAATATAATGTGTATATAATCAACACCACATACCATACATAAACTGAATAAAGTGCATAAGAAAGAGGCAAAAAATCTCACTCAACCCTTAAAAGACTGTTCCCAAAACTTTTCAAACGAATATCCTCCAAACAGCAGGGGAGCGATGAAAGAGTGCCATGTAATAAAGAAAATCACAATAATGCAAAAAATATAAATAAAAAGTACAAATAAGAGGCTATACATTTCCTACTCACAATGGAGCAGGATAAATAAGCAATGATCCAACCAGTGTCACAGTGGTTTCTGCATGTTGTGATGTATATAGACTTGGATCTCAAAGACAAGAAAAAAGAGCCATGGTGCAGATCAACTTTAAAACGATATATTAAAACATACACTCACAAATGGAGGCTTACACTTTTTCAGTGATCGGAGAGCATGGTATTGCAGGCTATGATGGTATGCAGCAAGTCGAGATCTCACCGCTGCTGTGTCCCAAACTCTTCCGATTCCCTCTGCGTCCGTCAGCACCGTCTGGCGTCACTTCCGGTTTGCGCTGATTTGCCCTTTAGTCTCCGCCAACCGTGGGTTCTCTCTCCCCTCTCCGGATCCCGCGATGAGCCCCACTCTACGCGTTTCGCTGTGCAGATTGACTCCTAAGGAAGCTGTCAATCTGCACAGCGAAACGCGTAGAGTCAGAACATCGGTAATGAGCTGGGACTTTCAGAACCATGCACAACAGTATATACCTTACATGAAACACAATGTTAATACAAATATACTTTTACATGTCCCAAGTCTCTGGGTATGGGGAATAGAAAGCTGCACTTTATTTCCTCAAAAGAAAGACGAATGGCGCACAGCCAGGGAGCCAGGTGTAGGATAAAACTGCTATTCTTTATTCGTGCATGCAGGAGGACAGGCAACCCCCTTGGGGAACAAACAGGAACCTCCTACGCGTTTCGGACCTGGGGGTCCTTTATCAAGGAGTATTACTTACCTACTCCTTGATAAAGGACCCCCAGGTCCGAAACGCGTAGGAGGTTCCTGTTTGTTCCCCAAGGGGGTTGCCTGTCCTCCTGCATGCACGAATAAAGAATAGCAGTTTTATCCTACACCTGGCTCCCTGGCTGTGCGCCATTCGTCTTTCTTTTGCCTTCACCTGGACTGTGGATTCCTTCATGGCTGGCACGCCTGTTCTACACCCCTGGAGATGACGTGAGTGGGTTTCTTTATGGGTTTAGACTGTCATAGTTAAGTTGGACAACTGTCATTTTGCTTACAAAAGTCTATGTTGTACCCACCCACTCCCACTGGTATCTCCAGGGTTTTCATTTATAGTCCACCGAGTTGGATGGATTTCATCTGGGTTGAGCACCCTAATTTTTTCTACCTTTATTTCCTCAAAGCCTATATTCCCCACACACTATCTCCTAGACTCTAAGAGTCACCTCACAAACTCATCTATGGTTGGAGAACCCATTAACTCCTATATAGGTTCTGGGTTACCTGGGCAGTAACTGGGCATCCCCCTTAACCTAGAGACCCCTCATAGTTACAGGGACACTTTGCATCCCTTTGCACCATTTACCTTTCTGGGCTGTGCTGAAGCAGGGAACCCTAGCGGTGAGTCATGCAAGCGTTTTCAAGGAGAGATATTGTCGTGACAATGTGCCTACGTGTGTATCCGAGAACCAAGCATGATTCTCGGGTACATTTTTAGGGGAACCGACAAATCCGGACCCCAACGACCTAGACACATTCTGACAACAATTTCTCTGCAAAATCCCCCTTGAAACTCATACCCTAGCAATCCCTGCTTGCTGGCATCCCTGGAAAGGCAAAAACACAAATTCTTTATTGTCGCACATTACAGTTTATGCACAAACAGTTCCTGGGTTCTAGCGCTGACTCTTCTTGAACCTCAACACACGGATCAGGAGTAACCAAGCGGGCTGAAACCTTTATTTGAGAGCTTGGTTTCCCCCTACCGTCACAACTTATATCTAGACAATATTACTTGTTAGTTAACAGCTATTGGCTTGAATGGTCATTAGTTAAGTAATAATCCCAGAAGAACAGGGCATTATTGGCCAGTAATGCCCTGTTCTGAGGGGATTATTACTATTATAGGCTAAATGTAGACTTTTTTCATAAATAAGACACTTTTGTATAGTTATATAGATTTTTTTATTAAAATAAAATGGTAAATACATGAATGCACCTCTATATACTCTTACACTGCAGATATCTATATCCACACACTGCCACTCCCTCTGTGTGTACACACACACACACACACACACACACACACACACACACACACACACACACACACACACACACACACACACCAGATCTACACAAACACACACAACAGCACCTCTACACACACAACACAGCACCTCTACACACACAACACAGCACCTCTACACACACAACACAGCACATCTACACACATTAAAACTCAGCACCTCTACACACAACACCTCTACACACAACACAGCACCTCTACACACAAACTGCTGCCACACACACACACACACACACACACACACACACACACACACACACACACACACACACACACACACACAAACTACAGCCAGAAACAAACTGCAGACAGACACTCACTTGCTTTGCAGACTCTCTCCCCCACCCCACCAATTCAACTGAATCTGCTCAGTTCACGGAGCAAGGGGGAGGAGTCAACCCGTGGCTGATACTTCTTAACCAATCCCCTGCCCTGTCTCAGAGCTGTTCCTACTTTTAGACCAATCCCCTGCCCTGTCTCAGCTGTTCTGAAAGCTGATTGGCTGGAAATAATCACACTGAAATCAACTCTTTGCAAGTAGCTAAAATTCCAGGCATTACTGATTGGATAATGCCTGGAATTTTAACCAATCAGAGGGCATGGTTTTCAATAATGCCCGGAATTTTACTGCTTTAGCCTAAGTAATAATCCCACGAAGAACAGGGCATTACTGGCCAATAATGCTGGAACAGGGCAATATTGGCCAGTAATGCCCTGTTCTGAGGTGATTATTACTATTATAGGCTAAATGTAGACTTTTTTTCATAAAGAATAGACACTTTTGTATAGTTAAATAGATTTTTTATTAAAATAAAATGGTAAATACATGAAACCACCTCTATATACGCTTACACTACAGCTATCTATATCCATACACTGCCGTCCCTCTGTGTACACACACACACACAGCACCTCTACGCACACAACACAGCACCTCTACACACACAACACAGCACCTCTACACACACATGCCACACCCATAAACACTGCTACTGACACACACACACACACACACACACACACACACACTGGAGCTCTATACACACACAAACTGCTGCTACACATACAATAACAGCACAACACACACACAATCAAAAATGCAGCCACTTACTAAACTTTGCACTCTCCCCCCCCCCACCTCTACACACAACACAGCACCTCTACAGACACACACAAACTGCTGCTACACACACATGCTACACCCATAAACACTGCTGCTGACACTGACACACACAGCACTTCTACACAGATATACAACACAACAGCACACACAAACACACACACACAAACACACAAACTGCAGCCACAAAGAAACTGCAGACAGTCACTTACTTCTTTGCAGACTCCCCCCCCCTTCCCACCCCCCCCCCCCCCCCCAAATCAACCGAATCTGCTCCGAAAATCTGTCAGCTCGGCAGGGGGAGGAGTCAACACAGGGCTGATACGTCCTGACCAATTCCCTGCCCTGTCTCAGAGCTTTTACTTCATGCAAACCAATCCCCTGCCCTGTCTCAGCTGTTCTGAAAGCTAATTGGCTGGAAATAAACACATTGAAAACTGCACTTTGCAAGCTGATAAATTCCGGCCATTACTGATTGGATAATGCCCGGAATTTTAACCAATCAGAGAGCAGGGTTTTCAATAATGAACTGAATTTTACTGCTTTAGCTTATAATAAGCGATAATGGCTACAGAAGCTAGTGACAATGGTCTTAAACGTTATAATTCATGATCCTTTATTCTGAAGAAAAAAAAATATCACCTTTGCAGAAACATATGTATGTTCTCCATATAATGTGGTGGGTGTTGGAGTTAAGAGCGTGCTGGGAATGTGTGTGTTAATTTAGTTCCTGAGTGGCAACAGTTGGTTGGAGGTAAGTGGCCACTCCTCCCAGAGCTCACCCCTCCCCACCTTTTTAACTTGGGAGGTTCTAGCATTTTGCTGAATGGATAGGACTCACTGTGGTTGCTTCCCCTCATACAGAGGTAAAGGGAAGGGTTCACAGTTTAGTGTTAGGACCTGCAGTAATTTGGTTATACCTCGACGTTGGTATGCAGGCTTATGACGCTTTGGCCAAAGGGTTTAACTAAATAACCAAGTAAATATGATTATTATTGAAGTACTTAAACTTTATATTTATTACTTTATGTTTTGTCAATTGGATGCAGCATTGGGCATCCCTGTCTTTTGTTTGCATGTTCTCCATAGTATTTCTTATGCTTTCATGTTGTGGTATTGCAGGAATACCTGCTTGTATTAGATAGGATAGAAGAAAAAAATTGCCATTGCAGATATCTTCTAAGTGCTACAGTAAATCATAAATAGAGAAGTAAATAATCATGGTAGGAAGTATGGAAAGTCTTGATCAAATAATGCATTAAAAAAATATATGTTTAGTAATGTACTGTAATTGCTCTGATCTTTTGACATATCAACAATACTGTAGTTACACAATGAATTCCAGATTGCATCAAACAACAATCTTTCAGATTAAGCAATGGATTCATTAATAACTTCATGCAGCCCTCTGGGGCTTCATTATTTAATTATTTTAGAGGCCGTGAAAGACAGAGCTAGGGGAATGCCAGAATAATAAAACTATTGTAACTTTTTTGTGCGCCGAAGCTTTGCTTTATAGCACTGACCGCATGATCACGGAAAAACTGCAAAATACGAAGCAGTTTTATGAACTCACAAAGTGCAATATTACAGGGTTATGCAATAAAACTCATAAAACGTATTTAGGGTTTTCACAACTGGTAATAGGGGTAATAATTTCTGCACATTTACAATATTTTGTATGCAATAACTAGAGAAATCCAGATATGACTTTCTTCTAAAACATTCCTGTGCCGAAAAATAATACATTTTAAGTATATTAAGTTCTAAACATTCTAAAAACATCGAACAGAAAGCTGTCATATGTGGCCATGTATGATACAGGAAGTTCAAGGTAACACAGACCATGTAACTTCACATATGTTTTAACACTTCATAGAGGATAGGAAGATAAGGTAACAGTCAGGATCGGGCTTAGGCCCCGCCCCCACGACGCGTCACCCGCAACCTGCACGCAGGCACCTCGCTGCTAGGAAGGGAAACATCGAAGTGACCGTCTCC
Organism: Ascaphus truei; assembly: GCF_040206685.1. Taxonomy (NCBI): domain Eukaryota; kingdom Metazoa; phylum Chordata; class Amphibia; order Anura; family Ascaphidae; genus Ascaphus; species Ascaphus truei. The sequence goes on from NC_134484.1 coordinate 229,265,332, forward strand.
AGGCTCCATTCGCGTGACGACATGGGCAACGTACGGCGCACGCTAGCTACGCACAGACTCCGTGCGGACACAAGCAAGCAAAGGGTTAATTCACTCAACTATTCCACAGCTGCTACTCACTCCGACCCTGTCTATCAATACACAGTATACCTGTGATTACTTATTGCTCACAGCCTCCTGCTATTTCTCCATTGGCTGCTTGTTCCTCATAGGCTCAGCCAGTCCTCTTGCAAACTGGCTGAGCATAAACTCTGTTCTAGTGACTTGTGCTTACTTCAAGCGGCCCTGCCTTTGTCTTGTTTAAGTCATGTATTTTTCACCTCAGCTTGCACCCAGACTCCTGCCTTCTGACCCCTGGGCCACTGCTACGGACACGACAATTCTACATTCTATACCCCTGGACTCCGGCACCGCACAAGGACAATCCGATATCTCCAATCCTAGACAACGGTAAGTACCTCGACCAATCTGACTTCTCCTAACCAACTACACGACTATCACTCTGCACTCCGGACGTGGCTGTACGGTGGCTACCGACATCCCCACTTCAGCCTCGCGGTCCCGCCTTGTCTGCGGTGAGCACACGTTACAGTAACTAAACTATCTAGCAGGACAGATACTTGAAACATCCGTGATTCATCGCGGCTAAAGAAACTCTGTAATAAACTCAAAATGACACTGTATTGAAACACCCCCTCCTGCGATTAATAAATGGCCCCTCAGCAGGGAGAGTCATAAATGAGATCTCAGAAAGTGACAGTCGGACAGCAGAGTGATGCATTGAACATGGCAGCACAAAAAGGAACACCACAAGGTCCATTACTTGAAATGACTTAGCTTTATTATTTTATTGATATTTAATTAGTTCTTAATATATTAAACACAAACGTATTACCTTGCATGAAAACACTCAGGTTAACGATTCTCTTAGTTTGGGGCTAGTCTGCTTTAAATGATTGGTTAAAAAAAAAAAATCAAACGAAAAAACAAGGGATTCCACTTTTTAAAGAGAATATACTGGTTGAAAGGATGGAAGTCATACTCCATGCACTGCATAGATTGGCAATAAATAGATATACACCCAGATTCCACTAATTTTTGGGGGCAATCCAAGTAACATTTTATGGAACAGCTGTGAAAATCAGAAAACCTGGAAGAGAATTGCAGTTACAATATTTGTTGACGCATGCAAGAGTTAATAATGCAGGGAATCTATGGCTGTTTTGCACAAAAAGAGTCTGACATGGACTATCTTAGAGGTCTACTGCAATCTTTGCCAGAAATCATTCCCCGGGGAGCATAAAAAACGGAGACTCATACAGGTTGACAGATGGAGTATTATCCAGTCTACCCTCCTATCAGCTTTCATTGGCTGGAGAGAGAGACTTACTATAAAGGACAAGGCAAGAAGCCACAAAGGGATATCAAAGGAAATGCATACCGTATGTGCAAACAAGAGCTCACTGGACTATTCATCCAATCCATAGATTGAGTAAATAGTGTTATAATGTACTGCAAATATCAGCAACACTTAAGAGAACAAAATAGGTTCCAAAATACATCTTTATTGCACAATAACAACATATGCAACTAAAAAGCTTGGCTAAATTAATGTTTGTGTCACAGAAAGAAAGTACAGTACAATTCCGATAGTCCGCTATCTTACAGTTCTGAACTGATAGCCATCAGATGCCGGACTCACTCAGCACCCGGTCGAGTCTTTTGCTGCTTTGCATTCTGGTCCATTATTTTCTGTTGAACGTAATCTTGCGGTGCTGTATTCTGTTGAACTCGTCTATCATATATAATGGCTTCTAACGTGAGCAGAGGTATCAGGAGGTGCAAAAAGAAAGCATGTAACCTTTACAATAGATCAGAAATTGGACATTATAAAATGGTTTGAAAAAGGCGAGAATCGAATTGTTATTATAAATGAGTTCAACATTGCAGATGATCCAATCTATGATATTAAGAAACAGAAGTTCCAATTGTGATTATATATTGCTGAATGAGATTCCACTAGAGGTGTGGATATGCCACAAATATTGAAAAAGCCCAAGTTGTCTCCATTAGATACTGTTTTGTATAAGTGGTTTGGGGCTAAATGGTCTGAAGGAAAGCTAATAACCGGGCCTATGCGAATTGAAAAAGTGGAGTTTCAGCGTGAAATGCAGATAACTGACCAGTGTACATTTACTGAAGGGTGGCTACATAATTTTAAGGAATGTCATGGCATCCGTAAGCGTGATGTTAGCAGAAAGCAAAAGATCTGCCGATGGCGAGGCGCAGAAAAGTACAACGAGGTTTGATATTTTAGTTGAGGAGCATAAATTAATCGCATTGCCAAAGATACAATGCTGATGAAACTGGGCTCTTATGGCGTTGTTTGCCCAACAGCACTTGAGTTGGTGGAGCAGAAAAAACTGCTCGTGGTTTCAAGATGAATAAGGACAGGCTTCCGGTTCTTGTTTGTGGTAATGCTTCTGGTTCACATAAATTGAAACTTTTTGTTATTGGTAAATACAAGAAGCATAGGGCTTTCAACGGTATCACACATTTGACCTTTATCCATGATGTCCATGCAAATGCTTGGATGAATGCAGAGCTCTTCATAGACTTTTTTTTACACATTGTGTCCCGCAGTGAAAGAGAACTTTAGAAAACAGGGCTTGCCTGATGATACCAAGGCTATTCTTTTATTGGATAATTGTAGGGCTCATCCTTCGGCTTAAGAATTTATTTGTGGGAATATCGTTGTCACATATTTGTCAGCAAACGTCACATCATTGATGCAGCCAATGGGTCAAAAGTTCAAGACTGACTACAGGGGATTTTTTTTGTGTGCAAATTATTTAACTCTGATTGTAGTGTGAAGGAATAGAGAGAGAACCCTGTATAGCACTCAGGTTCACGCTCTGATGGTAGATGAGTGGTTTAAAACATAAACTTTATTATTAGCATATATTAAAATAGTGGATGCTGGAACAACGTGCTGGAGGTGGGTTGATCCTGAATAATAGTAGCCGTGTTGGCTCCGGATCAGATAATATCTTATATACCAGATATAACTATATTGGAACACTGGTAACAAAAAGGCACATAGATCCTGATGTGGACCTTTGTGATGGGTGTGGGTTCCTGGGTGTGCTAATAAAGGTACTGAAGTAACATATCACACACTGGCATAGTCTGCGTACTTCCTTTATTAAGGTGGTAAGTATGATATGTGTATATATGCTGGTAGACGCTGGGAACGAGTATAGTATAATTCTCAGCAGTCGTGAGTACAGTCAGCTAATTAACCACTCTATATATATGGGTGTCTCCGGCCAAGTGTCAAACTGACCTAAGGAGACCTTCTATTGTATATACTGTAGGGTAGGTGCCCTGCACTACCTCTAGGGCTGTATATAGACTGTAAGCAGGTAGAGGTTATAGACACTTGTGTAAGGGAGACACTATGGCTGGATAGTAATCATAATCCCATAGCAGAGGGTGAGCTGAGGGTAAGCACCAATAGTGACCCTTAAAGTGCTGCTGTCTAGAATATCCCTGACAGCAGCGCAGCTATGGTGTTGCTGGGGATCACTGTATCAGTACTTCAAGGATATTAGCACTCTCCAAAAAGAACACCACACAGAGGAGACTTGCAATGACCGTCGGGGCACTGCTAGTCTGTATATCCTGCACGAGCAGGCTGCCGCATGAACTCGCGGTTAGAGTTTCATAATGCGGATGCAGTCACAAGCCTGCGCGTGCACGTGGGAGAAGGGAGCCGACGCGCGCGTTTCGCGAGGGGCTTTCTCAAGGCGAATGGTAAGTATAACTATAACTATACTTACCATTCGCCTTGAGAAAGCCCCTCGCGAAACGCGCGCGTCGGCTCCCTTCTCCCACGTGCACGCGCTGGCTTGTGACTGCATCCGCATTATGAAACTCTAACCGCGAGTTCATGCGGCAGCCTGCTCGTGCAGGATATACAGACTAGCAGTGCCCCGACGGTCATTGCAAGTCTCCTCTGTGTGGTGTTCTTTTTGGAGAGTGCTAATATCCTTGAAGTACTGATACAGTGATCCCCAGCAACACCATAGCTGCGCTGCTGTCAGGGATATTCTAGACAGCAGCACTTTAAGGGTCACTATTGGTGCTTACCCTCAGCTCACCCTCTGCTATGGGATTATGATTACTATCCAGCCATAGTGTCTCCCTTACACAAGTGTCTATAACCTCTACCTGCTTACAGTCTATATACAGCCCTAGAGGTAGTGCAGGGCACCTACCCTACAGTATATACAATAGAAGGTCACCTTAGGTCAGTTTGACACTTGGCCGGAGACACCCATATATATATAGAGTGGTTAATTAGCTGACTGCACTCACGACTGCTGAGAATTATACTATACTCGTTCCCAGCGTCTACCAGCATATATACACATATCATACTTACCACCTTAATAAAGGAAGTACGCAGACTATGCCAGTGTGTGATATGTTACTTCAGTACCTTTATTAGCACACCCAGGAACCCACACCCATCACAAAGGTCCACATCAGGATCTATGTGCCTTTTTGTTACCAGTGTTCCAATATAGTTATATCTGGTATATAAGATATTATCTGATCCGGAGCCAACACGGCTACTATTATTCAGGATCAACCCACCTCCAGCACGTTGTTCCAACATCCACTATTTTAATATATGCTAATAATAAAGTTTATGTTTTAAACCACTCATCTACCATTAGAGCGTGAACCTGAGTGCTATACAGGGTTCTCTCTCTATTCCTTCACTACTGTATGTACACCCTAAGCACCGTTCATCATTCCTTCTATTAGTGTGGCTGCAGCAGGGGCCCCCTACTATTCTAACTCTGATTGTAGTGTACAAGTTTCAGTCTTCATTCAATATTAAAGATGCTATTTATACTGCAGCTTTAGCATGGAAAGATGCAAAAAGTGTAACTCTGAAGAACCTGGTGAAAATTATGGCCAAGTATTATTTTGGAGATTATTCTTCAGAAGAGGTTGAGGGATTTAATGTTTTTGAACACCCTTTCAATAACATTTTCCAAATTACTGAAGATGTTCCTATTGAGCATCTGGTCAGCAAACTTACAGAAGAATTGGAGGAGAGGGTAAACACAGATAACGACATCCCAGTAGTAGAAGTTTTAAGTGATGAACAAATAATTCACAGTGTCATTAATTCTGAGATGCCTCGGGAAATGGAAGAAAAGGAGTAAGAAAAGACTAAATGCAAATACATCTGCCATCAGGCTACAGACTTTATTCAAAAGTTTCTTGAATTTGCCGAGTGTGATAGTCACTACAATGCCACAAAAGTAATGAACCGTTATATTATATACAGAACAGTTTCTATCAGAAAAAAGGAGCATCCACTAAGCAGACAGATCTCAGAGACCGTGATAGATGGGGGTAAACTCCGTAACTAGTGCTCAATAGCTGTAGGCAATGTCAGAAAATCAGTCAATAATAACCATAAAGAAACAATCACTGTCAAGCTGCTTTCTGGAATAATAGTCAGAGACTAAGGCTGCGTCCATGCTGCCGAAGACCGCGCTGTGGCGTGCGTAGAGTCGCCCACCTTTAGCGGGAGCGTTGTCTGGTTAAGGTAGAAGCGACGTGGGGAGGCGTGTCTAAGGGCTTGTCTGTGACGTTACGCCGAGGAATCAGTTTATACTGATACTTCGTGCACCCCCTCCTGCTGTCGTACACGCAGTCTATGGGCGCGATCATTGCCTTAAGGCAATGTGCTCGCTTCCGCGCGGTCTTCGGCAGCATGAACGCCGCCTAATTTAGCCGTGTGGACCTGCATTACAGGAGGGAGGGGGGTGAATATAGCGGGAGCAGGGAAACGGAGCCACCAGAGCAGTCACTGGAGGGCAAGGGTCCCGGCAACTACCAACCCGACTCACCTGCAACCACCACTACCCTGATGTCACACACTATCTCTGAACCAAGGCATTGGGCAAGTACTCAACGATGAAGCCCGCTGGTGTGGAGCAGCCGTAGATCTGATCGCAGGGAAGTGTACTCCAGCCGAAGTAGACTAGAAGACAGGAAATGTGGAGAGGCGGTGCACTGGTAGCCGGTAAGTGATACAATCAAAATCAAGTGCAGTCAATGAAAAATGCAATTTAATAAACAAAGGTGGATGTACACCTCTCGTAGGCACACCAGACACGTTTCGTTCCTGCGTTCACTTACCGGCTAGCAGTGTACCGCCTCTCCACATTTCCTGTCAGATCTCAGAGACATGTTTAAGAGGGCATCACAGAAGACCTCTTCAATTCCTGTAACAACTACTCTCCTTCGACTTCAGATACTCATGATTTAATTACTGTTTCTGATGCCGAGATTCAGGGTATGCCAATGGCTTCTTCTTCGGATGCTGAAGTAGACATTAAACATAACCCTGAAACACATCCCTGTGGCAAATGAAGCTACAGCATAATGGATTGATCGGATGATCAGTAGTGCAGCTACAGCAAGTTTTTAGTGTTTAAGAAAATACACTTAGTGAAGTTCACTAAACGTCAAGAGTATTAATTTACTACACTTCAAGTTTAGTAAGTGAAATACTGTGCAATAATCTACTGCGCTGCATCATTTCTGAAGTAATCTCTAAAATATTGGTGAGTAAAATACTGTATTTGAAGGTATTACTTTATTAGTACTGTACTGCAGTAGTTTATTTACAAAATGAAAGTTTATTATGTAGGTTACTTCAGTTACTGTACTTATAAAGACAGTACTACTGTACAACATGTACAAACGTGAAGTTAAATGGTCTTAAAGTGTCTTGGGGTATTGCTAGGAATGCCACCCTACAGTCCGGAATATCCAACAATCCGGCACCACTCAAGTCCCACTGGTGCCGGACTATCGGAATTGTACTGTATTAGGCCAAGAAGGTCAAGAATTTGGCATCATACATACATTCACTAGTACAAAGTTCATATTTTTCAGAAGATCAGTTCCTACCAGGTTTGAAGGTAATGAGACAGGATCTGTTGGTACAGGTTCCCTCTGGGAAAATCATTACCTTGAAAGAAACAGAATAAAAATAAATAAATACAAAATGTACTCCAGTCTCGTATGGGAGATCTGGTCATGGCTAGAGGGGGGAAAAAAAGGCTAGAAGATCTCACGTTGAATTTCTAACTTTCTAATATATAGGAACAGATATGACCCAGAGTGCTGAAGAAATTCTGGATTTTTGGTGCTGGCAATGTTTAACCACAATAACGTCAGTATTTGTAATATAAACCTAGATATATCATACATGCTTTAAGTTTATACCAGATCCCGGTTTAGTGTTATTTTCTCACATTTTACAGAAAATTCAGTTCAAATGCTAGAAAATTGCATTGAAATCCTACAAATTGAACGAAGTTGAATGAATGATATGAGATTATATTGATATTCAAAGTCACACTTCTATTCTATATAAATCCCTGTGTTCCTTACCCTTAAAGCTACCAGAAATTGTAAGTACAATATTTGTAAAGAAGTGTGTCAGCAGAAAGAAGCACAGGAAACAGTGAGACACATCCAGATGTAAAAATAAAACATATGCCTCAAATCAGCACAGCATGAAAATGTAATGTATATTATCAATGCATATGATAATATTTGTATGTAGAACTCTATTTATATAGCATCATCCAGGTACATAGTGCTTTACAATACACCTGACAAACACATAGTAATGGGAATAAGCTCTTCAGACATAAAACGATGGAAAAAGCAGTCCCTGCTCCAAAGAGCTTACAATCTATGTACAATTTTGTACAACTAGTGCTATTGACTAATCTATGAAGTTAAAAAAATAAATAAAAAAAAACAACAACTTTGCAGGACCTTTACAAAGTCTCCATCCCCATTCCCCAAAGAGATTGTAGGCGTGATTCAAATAGGGGGCTCCTCCTTTCAATTCTAGGTCAGGATAATGCTCTCCAAACTGCGCAGGACTCGAGAAACCTTCTTTATATTAGCTCCACTCACCACAGTTGCAGCTATAGAGATTTATAAACCACAGACAAAACCAGCAGGAAATTCTGGGATTTCACAAAGGAACTCCCTAACACAATAAATCTAGGTAAAGGTTTCCCCCTTTTAGTTATAAAAGGAGGCATCTTTTAAAGCTGCAGTTCAGGCAATATCCTGCACGTGTGTTTTTTTTTAATAAAATCAGTTCTGTAGTAAGAAAAAATACTTTTAGCATTTTCTGTTTAAAATAAAAAAAAAAACAACTTTGAAAGACCAATTTTCTTGTATTCTATTTTTAAAAGCATGCTTGTTGCTATAGCAACCATTTACATTCCCCATATTTAAAGATGTCGCCAAACTTTGACGATCAATAGACGGAGAACGAATTGACCGGCAGCTATGCAGTTCTTTAGGTAAGTAGAGATTGCCCACAGGAAACTATTGAAGTAAAAAAAAAAACCTAAAAAAGAAAGAAAAAACCGGGAGCTTGAACTGCAGCTTTAATATTTGGGGGATGTTTTCCAAGAGCCCTCTCCCTTCCCCTTCTGCAATGATGTAATTGTTACATTGTATTGCACAACTGTGTGGCTTTTTGGTAAGAACTATAGTGTATGTCAGGCAGCATTTAAGAGCTTAAGCATTCAAATTATTAAAGAAATAACTCGGTTTGGTGATTCAAAAACAGAAGTTATTCTCATTAAACATTAAAGTATTACAAATGTTAACCGGTCTGTGAAAAAATACCGTTTCTTGTTAAAGTGATCCTTCCTTATAGAAAAAAAAAGCTGTGTGTGCTGAGCACGCGCATAGTAAGTGAAACTTCTTTGACATTTGTCACAGAAATTGTATTTGTATTGGTGATGTTTTAATTAAAAATCAAAATACAATTTCATTGACAAAACGCAAATAAATTTGACTTAGGCTAAGGCCCCGCTCCCTCAGTCAGCGCGCCCGCACTGCAGACAGGCGGCGCGCTGACAGGCACAGACCGCGATATGCGGTCTGTAGGGAGCCGGGAGCCGGGAGCGGGAGTGGTTTGAGTGGAGGGACTCGCTACTCCCCTTCCTCCCTCCACGGGCTCGGGCTCGGTCTCCCGGGTTGCATGAGGGAGCTGCTGCAAGGTAAGACACACACACACACACACACTACCTTGTGTAGGAAGCTGTCTGACAGCTCCCGCTCCCACCGCTGATAGGCTCATCAGCGCACCACCGCTCGGGATCACAATTTTCTTGCATCCCCTGGCGGCTGCCGCGTCACAGCGCGTAGTGAGCCGTGCAGCGAGTTGGGACTGGGAGCTGCTCAGAAGGATTCCCCTGCTGGTGGGGAACGCTCACGCGGCCGCCCGCGCCGCCAGGCGCAGCGGGTCCCAGCCCTTATAATGCGCGTGCTCGGCACACATCCCCTGTATTAGCTAAGTGTGAATTCCTCGTGTGTATGTGTGTCAGTGTATGTGTGTCAGTCAGTGTGTGTGTGTGTGTGTGTGTGTGTGTGTGTGTGTGTGTCAGTCAGTGTGTGTATGTGTGTGTGTCAGTCAGTCAGTGTGTATGTGTGTGTGTCAGTCAGTGTGTGTATGTGTGTGTGCCAGTCAGTGTGTGTATGTGTGTGTGCCAGTCAGTGTGTGAAAGTGTGAGTGCCAGTCAGTGTGTGTATGTGTGTGTGCCAGTCAGTGTGTGTATGTGTGCCAGTCAGTGTGTGTATGTGTGCCAGTCAGTGTGTGTATGTGTGCCAGTCAGTGTGTGTATGTGTGCCAGTCAGTGTGTGTATGTGTGCCAGTCAGTGTGTGTATGTGTGCCAGTCAGTGTGTGTATGTGTGCCAGTCAGTGTGTGTATGTGTGCCAGTCAGTGTGTGTATGTGTGTCAGTCAGTGTGTGTATGTGTGCCAGTCAGTGTGTGTATGTGTGCCAGTCAGTGTGTGTATGTGTGCCAGTCAGTGTGTGTATGTGTGCCAGTCAGTGTGTGTATGTGTGCCAGTCAGTGTGTGTATGTGTGCCAGTCAGTGTGTGTATGTGTGCCAGTCAGTGTGTGTATCTGTGCCAGTCAGTGTGTGTATCTGTGCCAGTGTGTATGTGTGCCAGTCAGTGTGTGTATCTGTGCCAGTCAGTGTGTGTATGTGTGTCGGCCAGTCTGTGTGTGTCCTGCTGCAGCCAGGGGCGGGGTGTAACATTGCGCACCACCTCCCCCCCCCCCCCAGGTGGGGACATGCACCCGGCACGGGCATGAGTGACCGCGGACGAGAGTTGAGAGTTGAGGTTACCCGTCCGCTGCCCGGCCCGCCCGGGTCACCCTTTCTTCCAGCAGCAGGAGCCTGCCCCCGGCGCCGAGCCCGTGCCACGCGGGTTGCGCCCGGGTTTGCGCCGTGTGCCACCGCTTCCTGCGGGCGCAGGAGGCCCGCGAACGCCCGCATCAGTGGAGGGCGGAACGGCGCCACTGGCAATGGGCGTTAGGAGCGTGGGGGGGGAACGGCGCCGCGGCCAGCCGCTTGTGCGCATGTGTGGCGTCCGTCAGCGGCGCCATCACAACTGCGCATGCACGGCATGGCAGCTGGCTATTGCCGCCGCATATGTCAGCAGCCGTGTGGTGGGGGTGCGGCGGCCATTAGGAGCGGCGCCGGCGGTGTGACAGGGGACGTGTGAGGGGAGCGGCGTCCATTACGTGACGTCACTTACGTTTCACATTTCGTCTTCCATCTCTCCAGTTTTGTCCCATCAGGACTAGGTGCCACTAAAGAAGTTTCACTTCAAAAATAAATCAAAATATGGCTCTCATGGTAAACAGATAGAATGAAAAATAACATACAACTCAGAATTCTAGTTAGAACTACAGATGTAGCAGATGTTATTGGACAGTAATGCTAATGAAAACAAGGGTTAACTTAAGGCGATAACCAAAACATGTTAACACAGTATTTTGTGCATTCAAGGGGGACGTTTACGTCTGCTCCATCTGTTACAAACTAAAACAACAAAATGGTTAAAAAAAAAAAAAAAAAAACTTAATACAAAAGCGTAGTAATAGTAAATAGGTGAAAATAATGAATAATCGCTGTAACCGGCATAACATATGCCGAGGTAGCAGATCTTAAAGATTAAACATTACTCTGTTTTCCACCCCGCCTGGTAATGCTCTCCCTTGTCCCCTCTTCCCCACCTTACTCTCTCCTCCATCATGCCCTGCTCCTCCCCTCTCTTTGCACTCCCTGCCTTACTGTGTCTGCTCCTCTCTGCACACTGCACTGCCTCCTCTCCTACTCAGCTGCCTCCTCTCCTACTCAGCCGTCTCCTCCTCCTAGTCACCTTGCCGTCTCTGCCCCCCTCTCTTTACACTCCTTTCTGCCCCATGTGCATACTGCTCTTCATTCCCTTATCCCTCCATCTCCTTCTCCCATACTCGCTGTCTCTCCTTCATGCCCTGCTACTCCTTGCATTCTCTCTTCCCCTCTCTTTACACTCCCTGCCTTACTGTGTCTGCTCCTCTCTGTGCTCACTACACTCCCGTCTTGCCTACTCAGTCATCTCCTCCTTGCCATTTCAGTTTCCTCCTCCTACTCACCTTGCCTTCTCTTCTCCCCTCGCTTTGCACTCCCTGCCTTACTGTGTCTTCTCCTCAGTGCACACTTCACGCCCTCCTCTCCTACTCATCCAGCTCCTCTCCTTGCGGTCTCTCCATTTCCTCCTCACCTTGCTGTCTCTTCTCCCCCATGTGCACACTGCTCTCAGCTGTCCCTCTTAGTCTTCTCTCCTCTCTTTGCTGTCTCTCTTCCCTCCTCCATCATTCCCTGCTCCTCTTTGCACTCTCTCGTCCCCTCTCTTTTCACTCCCTGACTTACGGTCTGCTCCTCTCTGTGCATACTACACTCCCTCCTCTCCTACTTCTCTCATCTGTCTCCTCCTCGCCTTGCCGTCTCCACTGCCATTAAAATCTCCCCCCCCCCCCCATTGTTTCGTGGATGAGAGAAGCCGCTCAGTGTATCACAGAGTGGGAGGTATGCATGTATGTTTATCTTTATTTATATAGCATTGACAACGTACTTCACACTTTGTATTATCTTTGTAAACAGGTAAATATAATACAATAAGCGCAACAAAGTCAGACAATAGGAAAGGAAATCCCTGCCCTGGAGAGCTTACAATCTAAGTGGTATGTTGGGAGACTAAGTGCAGTAGATGGCAGTGCCTGGCCACAATAGTTGTTAGTGTAGGTAGCGACTGTGGGTGTGGGACAGTAGCCATGAGTCTCGCCTATTGGAATGCTTCTTTTGAGAGGTGGGTTTTAAGGTTGGTCAGTATTAAATTAGATGGGTTAACACCATTAGCAGGGAAAGAGGTGGCAGGGAGGCATGGACGACACCAGGTGTGTATATGGCTGGGTCCAGGATTAGGATGAGAGAGAGAATGAGAGAGAAAGTGAGAGAGAAAGGAGAAAATTTAAACAACTTACCGTAATTTTCTTTTCCTGGAACCATGGCAGTGGGCACCATTGGGTTAATCCCTTCTCACTCTAGGTAGGACATGAAATAGTATATTTGCAGGTAGGCCATAAAAGGCCCCTCCCTCTACCTGCACCTTAGTCTTACGATTCTTCCATAGCTGAAATATATAACTGAAAGGCATTAGACATATATAGGGAGGGTAACTATGTGCCCACTGCCATGGTTCCAGGAAAAGAAAATTACGGTAAGTTGTTTAAATTTTCTCCTTTCCTGATCACCCTGGCAGTGGGCACCATTGGGACATACCCAAGCAGTGCAAATTTTAGGGAGGGATACATCAGAATAGACAACACCAGTTTAATGCCTTATCAGTTTGACCTTTATTAATACACTTTACACTTTATTTTACTACAGTTCCTAACACTCTATGCCCAAAGCTTGCGTCAGCTGATGATTGTACGTCTAGTCTGTAGTATTTCAAGAATGTATTGAATGAGGACCAGACTGCCGCTATGCAAATCTGTCCTGGTGTATCCTGGGCTTTAAATGCCCATGAAGTAGACATGGCCCTTGTAGAATGAGCTTTAATGTTCAAAGGTTTATCTTGTCCTTTGCTTTCATAAGCCTTTTAATACAAGACACTATCCACTGGGAAATTGTTGTCTTTGAAGCTTCTTGACCTTTCTTCGGTCCCTCTGGAATTGATGAACAGTCTGTCTGACTTTCTGATATCTCGCATCCTTCCAGGTACACTTTTAGACATCTTACCACCTCTAACTTGTGTAGTCTTTCTTCTTTCTTATTCTTTGGTTCTGGACAGAATGTCGGAATCACAATTTCTTGATTCATGTGGAACTGTGATACAACTTTTGGCAGGAATTGATGTACTGGACTGAGAACTGCCTTGTCTTGATGTATGACTAGGAATGGTTCCTTGGCCTGTAGCCTGTAGTTCTCCCACTCTCCTTGCTGAGGTGATTGCTATCAAAACGCCATTTCCCATGATAACCATTTCAAGCCTATCTCCTGTATAGGTTCAAACGGAGCTGCTGTTAGTACATCCAATACTAGGGACCAGTCCCCTGTAGGTACCCTGTTCTTGATTTGAGGCCTTAACCTTTAACTGCCTGAAAGAATCTGATGATCAATCTTTCCATTGCCAGATTTCTTTCCAACAAGGCTGATAGTGCAGACACCTGTACTTTCAATGAGCTAAGACTGAGACCTTTCTCAAATCCTTTTTGCAGGAACTCCACAATTGATACAATTCTAGGTGAAAGGACTTCTGTTTTCCCTTTTCACCCCAATCGCGAAAGCAAAGCCAGAATCTATGGTATACTTTCGATGTGGAACTTTCCCTTTGCTTGTAAAAGGGTTTGGATTGTTTTGTCTGAACAACCTTTCAGTCTCAATGTTTCCTGCTCAATTGCCATGCCGTCAAGCCCATTGTTTGGCATTCGGATGACATATTGACCCCTGTCGCATCAACCCTTTGCGATCTGGTATGTGCCATGGTGTTTCTACTGCCATATTTACCAAGTGTGTGAACCAAAGCCTTCTTGGCCAGTAGGGTGCTATGAATATCACCTCTGCTTGGTCTTCCCTGTTTTCCTGATTGTTTCCGGAATTAAGGGAATTGGAGGGAACAGGTATACCAACTTGAAGTGCCATTTGAAACTGAGAGCATCTGTACCCTGTGCGCTTGGATGAAACGGTCTGGCACAGTAGCTCCTTACCTTGCGGTTTTGGTGTGTCGCCATGAGATCTATGTCTGGCTGACCCCATCGCTCTACCAGTTGTTGAAACACCTGTGGCTATAATGCCCCTTCTCCTGGGTGTATGATGCTCCGACTTAGAAAGTCTGCTGTGACATTTTCTAGTCCTGGGATATGTATGGCTGTAATTTCCTACAAGTGGCACTCTGCCCAAAAGAGGATTTCTGCTGTGAGGTTCATCAGCTTTCTGCTCCTGGTTCCTCTTTGTTCGGCTATATACTTGACAACTGACCTGTTGTTTGATTCTATTTTTATACAGCCACCTCTTATATGGTCTTAGAAAGTTTCTAAGGCCCTTGTACTGCTTTTAATTCCAGCAGATTTGATGGAAGATGCTTTTCCTGGTTTGTCCAGGTTCCTTGCACCAATGTTTCTCCCATCTGGGCACCCCGACCTGTGTTGCTCGCATCTGTTGTAATTCTTACCCAGTGCACTGGGTGTAGTGTTTGTCTTTTTTTCAGGTTTCGGGTATCTTCCCTCCACTTTAATTCTTGTTTTGTGTGTGGGTGTAACAAGATTCTTGGTGTCATATGTATTGCTGCCCATTTTCTGACGCTTAATGTTGAAGCGAATTTCCCTATGAGCTTCATGCATTCTTCTGCTGAAGTCCTGGTAGCTTTCCTGAGCTTCTTTGTTGCATGGCTATGTCTTGCCTCTTTGCGTCTGGTAGTCTCACTTCTCCTTTTGCTGTATCAAATTCTACCCCCAGAAATCTTAACAGCTGAGTGGCATGAGATGGCTCTTGTTTCTGTTTATTAACCAACCGTGGTGTTCCAGGAAGGTTATACCATCTTCTGGTCTTGTTGGAGTTTCTCCAGACTCCCTGATTTTACCCGGATGTCGTCCAGGTATGGGTATATTTCTACCCCTCTTCTCATTTCTGCCACTAGAGGGGCTAGAACCTTTATAAACGTCCTTGGGGAAGTCGCCAGACCAAATGGCAGTGCTGTGTACTGATAATGATCTTGATTTACTGTAAACCTTAGGCATCTTTTGTGTCCCTTTGCTATGGGCACCTGTAGATAAGCATCTTCTTATGTCTTATTGCCACCATCCAGTCTCCTGGTTGTAGCTCTTGAATAATCAGGTTCACACTTCTTAGGTCTAGAATTGCTCTGTACTCCCTTGTAGGTTTCCGTACTAGAAAAATTCTGGAAATTTCACCTCCTCTTCCTGAGGTACCTTCTTTATTACTTCTGCTTGTAATAATTTCTTTAAAGCCGAATTATTCTGCCTTCTTTTCTCCTTGGACTGTATCCATGTTATTAAGAACATATTTCTTCTTGGCATCTCTCTGAATTCTATACTGTACCCCTGACGAATGGTCTGTAATATCCAATTGCCCTGTATCGTTTGGGCCCATGTTGCAGAAAAACTGCTTCAGTCGCCCTCCTACTGGCAACTGTCACAAAAAAAACGGTCCTGGCCGTCCCTCCATGTTGTTTGTCTTTGAGATGACCTGCCAGGTCTATATGCCTTTGCTTCCTTATATTGGTTTCTATTAGCCTGTTGGAAACCGAATCTTCTGCTTTTCTTGAGGTAAAAAATGCTCTTACCTCCTGATGCTTTTGTTATTATTGCATCCAGTTTGTTACCGAAGAGGAACTCACCTTCAATGGTAATCCACACCAATTGTTCTTTGATGCTGTGTCAGCCATCCACTGTCTGAGCCATAAAGCCCTTCTTGCTGATACCGCCAGCACCATAGATTTTGCTGCTCATTTTACTTCGGACAGTGCTTAATAATAGCACTTCTTTCCACACCTTTGTGTATTGCTTCTTCAATGTTGGCAACTATGGCAGGTATGAGGATGTTCCTGCGGTAACGTATGTTTTCTTCCATACGTATCCATCTTCCTATCCATAGCGTCCTCCAATGACGCAAGTTCCTTATTGGAATTGTGGTCTTCTCTACTATTCTGGAAATAGCAGTATCCACCTTTGGGCTGACATCCCAAAATTTTACCTCCTCTTGTGGGAATGGATACATCTTCCCAAACCTTTTAGGCGTAAATACTCTGGCGTCTGGTTGCGCCAACTCCACCTGAATGAGGTCCTTAACTACTTGATGGATAGTAAAGACTCTACCTTTTTAAAGCAGCAGCAGTAGTAGCAGTAGTAGCAGCAGTAGCAGCAGTAGCAGCAGTAGCAGCAGCAGTAGCAGCAATAGTAGCAGTAGCAGCAGCAGCAGCCTGCTTAGCCTGTCAAAGCAGGCCAGTACAGAAACTCTTGAAGCAGCCAGGACACTTTTTGTCTCGCCCCAAAAATTTTATCTTTTTTGTGGGTTAACTCCTCAATGTCTTCCAGTTCCAAAACCTGTATCATGGCTTTGATGAGTGGATCCACCCTTTCTACATCAAATTCAGATTCCTTCCTGAATATCTTGATCTGATGAATCCATTTCACTCTCTGACACATGAAAACAATCAATTTCAGACCCATATGATGAAAAACTTTCCCCTTATCCAGACTGGTCTGGGATCTAGATCTTTCCTGCGCACGGTTAACAGCTTGCTGTACTGCCGCATCAACTCTCTGTTTAACAGCCTCCTTCATCAATAAAGAAAATGCTCATTTGTTCATTGGTATCACCTGCAGGTGTCTTAAGACAATCTTCACATAATTACTTCCCTATTAGGGCTGGTTTCTCACAAGCTGAACACCATTTAGTTTTCTTAGCAACCTTTCATTTATGTTGCAGGGATTCCCCCGTCCCTTTGAAGATCCTGCTTCTGGGAGGGTAACCACCGAACTAATTTATAAAAACAAAATAAATACTAAACATACACCCTAATGTATATATACCATCTCACTTTCCCATGCAGAACTAAAACTAAGGACTCACCTAGTCTTGGGAACTGAAGTTTGGGTGTTTCCATTTTTGAATCCATATCCAGCACTTGGCTTCTCCCTGCTGAGCGTTCCACGCTGCAGCTTTCACTCACACATACACCGTGTGGTCGTCGCTTCTCTGACGTCATCAAGTGCTCGTGTGTCTGTGCACGCATTTGCCGGCTTGCCGTGACGCGCACGCGCCCGAGCGGCCGCCTGCACTGTACCCTTTTACCGCAGTATCTCAGATACACATGCGGTCAATATGAACCTCCTTCGGTTCGCAGCAGAATTACTGGGGTAGTTCACCGCTGCGTTCCATACGCTAGTGCGGTCAATTGAGCCTCCTCTGCTCGCAGCTATGGCTGCTGCCCCCTCCGCCTGTAGCGGGCTGCTGGGTACTTTACCGCAGCGTACCATACGCTTATGCGGTGAGTCTGGGCCTCCACGGCTCCCAGCTGCAGCTACTGTGCGCCTTCGATCGGTCCTGGGCTTTGCACCTAAGCTTCCCCGCCCGCGGCTGCAGCTGTTCCCCCCCCCCCCCCCCAACAGGGTCTCCCCCGACTCTAAGGGGTCTCCGACTTGCCACCCGTAGGGCGCATCGCGGAGCTTCAGGGCAGAGAGGCTGAGACCCTGGCTATCTGCACAAGGTGCAGTAGGTGAGCCCTGTTAGAAAATAAAAAATCCTACTCCTAGCTGTGAGGACAGGAAAAAGACTAAGGTGCAGGTAGAGGGAGGGGCCTTATATGGCCTACCTGCAAAAGTCTACTTCCTGTCCTACCTAGAGTGAGAAGGGATTAACCCAATGGTGCCCACTGCCAGGGTGATCAGGAAATAAAGATTTTTTTGCGGGGTGCTTTTTTATCGAGTTGTGGAGAAGTGGGAAAGAGGTGTGTAAATAGTGGTGCAATATCTGGGCATAGGCGGAGGGAAGGAGAGAGTAAGGCCGCTGTTATAGTGCTGGCGACGGCAACACGGCCGATGACGTCACCCGTCGCCGTCGCCACCAGCGAAAGTTGTAATTTGATTTGAAACGACTGTCGCCAGCGACATCACCAAAGGGGGCGGACCGCGGTCTCTGATTGGTTTAGAGAAAGTCACTTGTGGCGACTGTCTCTAAAAAATCAAAATAGACCCTGCTTCCAAATTTTCAGACGCGACGTCGCTCAGACGCCATTGCGCTTACTATAAGCGCTGGCGACGGAGTCAATTGATTTGTTTTGGAGCGACGTTGCGTCACCAGGCACTATAAGCGCAGCCTAAGAGAGGTGAATAGAAGGAGTGGAGAAGTTGGAGAGAACAGAAAAGTTTACAAAGGAGTGAGGAAACGGCAAACAGAAAAAGCAATAGTGAGGGGGTAATGAGATGCAGGGAGAGCGGTAGGAAGGGAAAGTTCCCAGGTATTGGAGGAGATGAGGAGTAGGAGGGCCTGGGAGGGCAGTGTGGCACAGCAGCTTAGACTGTTAGTCTTTAGATGTGAAAAAAAATGTCAGAGCATTCAGAAAGCAAAGTTATCACAGTTGCAGGGTTGATGATTAAGTGCAGAGTCCAATTCTTGTATTCTTCACCTCCAATTTGAACTCTGACATTTCATATGCGACACTTAAGGATGTTACACAACCAATGTGCAGTCTCATTGGCTGTCCCTGGGTGAGTGACAGACTGATCAGCCTATCACAGAGGGGGAGGGATGTGCATCTTCATTGGCCGTCTCTGGGTGAGTGACAGGCCGTTTAGCCTATCACAGAGAGATGTACAGACATCCTTAGAGAAATAATAATAATTATATATATATCGATATCAGATTATAAACTATTACTATATTTGACTGTCAATAATATCATTCTATTTATGTACATTAAACTGTAAAACAATTTTAAAAAAATTATATTATATACAATAGGAAGGAAATGATAATCAATGTATCATTTTACACCTTATTGTACCTTGCAAATTCACCAGTGCAAGTCAGAATTAACGGGGAAGATTAGCCATGTGTGTTTCTTTAAACACTGCGTAAAGTCTAATTATATAACCCTTTTCAATAGAAACCTTTACATAAAACATTCTGCATTTTGTACAGACTGAGCCCTTGTAAATGCCCATGGCCTAACCCTAAACCTATACAGCACTATGGGAACAGAACTTTAAAAGATACAAACACACACACACACACACAGTGTCGAGAATACGTTGACTTTTGTTGACTTTTTCAACAATTATTTATCCACACGATGCAACATTCAATATCCATGTGTGAAAAAGTATGTAAACCTCTAGATTCAGTACACATTGAGCAACAATGACATAAAATAAGCGTTTCCTGTAACTGCTGGTTAGTTACTTACATCGGTTTGGAGAAATCGTGGCCCATTCCTCCTTACAGAACTGCTTCAACTCTGATATTTGAGGGCTCCCTTGCATGGACACCTCGCTTCAGGTCCTGTCACAACATTTAGATGGGGTTCGAGTCCGGACTTCACTAGGCCATTCTAAAATGCAGAATTTCTTCCTTTGTAGATCCACTTGTATGTTTAGGATCATTGTCTTCCTGCTTGACCCACTTTCGCTTCAGCTTTAGCTCACAGACGGATGGCCTGACATTCTCCTCTAGAATCTGATACAATGCAGAATTCATGGTTGTGTCAATGATGGCAAGCCATCCAGGTTCTGGGGCAGAAAAGCATCAAACTATCCCACGCCCACCACCATGCTTGAAGGTTGGGATGAGATTCTTCTGTTCGAACGAAGTGTTTGGTTTTCGACAAACATAACCTCTCTCATTGAGGCCAAAATGTTCTACCTTTAATTCGTCTGTCCAGCGAACATTGTCCCAGAAGTCTTGTGGATCATCTATGTGCTTTTTGGCAAACTTCAGATGGCAACAATGTTCTTTTTAGAGAGCAGTGGTTTCCTCCTGGCCAGGGTCATAGGCAGCTTTCCCGGGGCCCAGGACTACAGTTTCAACTAGGCACCACCCCACCCCCACACCGACCCCAGTGTCAGCAGCCTTGTGAGGCCTCCCTCTATCTCTCACAACCCTATGCCCCTCCTCTCTCCCCACCCCCCCATACTCTCACCGCTCTCCCCCCACACAGTACCTCCCGCAACACACACACACACACAATACCCCCTCCCAACACACACACTCAATACCCCTCCCCCTATACACACACACTAGCCCCTTCCCGCCACATACATAAAACCCCACACACCAACTTACCCCCCTCCACCCGCCCCCTCCCCCCCCCCACACACACACTATCCACCATACCCCCCACACACAACGCAGGGCAATATGCACGGCAGTAATGTCCAGCAACAACAGGCTCTCAACCGAAAATAGGATGTAAAACACCAAACACCCTACGCGTTTCGTAAGCTATGGCTTACTTCCTCAGGTAGGGTGGGTAAGCCGTAGCTTCTGAAACACGTATGGTGTTTTACATCCTATATTCGGTGGAGAGCCTGGTGTTGCTGGACGTTATTGCTGTGCATATGCCCTGCGGTTTTCTGCTTGCTTTGCTCTCTGGAATAGCTGTTGTGCAGGAGAGCGCTGTGCTGATTCACAGAGAGGCGGTATCCCTGTGAGCGTGTGGGGGAGGACGAGAGACGGTGCGCGTGATGTCATCACGTGAAGCATTGAGGAGAATCAGGAGGAGTTTTCTCCTGCTAAACGCTGTGCTATACAAACACATGTGGACGCCGATGGGACCATACGCTTGAGCCCTACTACACGCCGGCATGACCATCAGCTGGAGCCCTGCGGAGGAAATCTGACCGGAGGGACCAGAATCTGGAGGAATCCAAGTGAAGAGACTCTGCAGACAACCCATAACCAGGTTCATTTTCTCATAAAGCATTTAAAGGATGAGTTGTAAGTGGCACGCCCGGTGTCCGTTTTAGATTTGTTATTAAATTTTAGATTTTTTGTGGATCTGTACTAGATTTTCCTTTTTTTGTCTCTCCCCATCACTACTGAGACAACTTTCCATTATCTGTATCCACTCACCATCAACTGGTGACTACGTTAAAGATTACCAGTGCATTGTGAGTGTTCCATTCAGTCCTGATCAAGTGTTTGTACTTGGTGCACTACATAAAAGGTGAAATTATCTACTATTCACACTCTAGGTGATTTTCTCAGAAATTATATACCACATGTTCTTTTCTCCTTTTTGGTGTTTTTAAAGAATTGTGGTCTAAGATATATGGTATCTGTCTACCATTACATTC
Source organism: Ascaphus truei (assembly GCF_040206685.1). Classification (NCBI taxonomy): domain Eukaryota; kingdom Metazoa; phylum Chordata; class Amphibia; order Anura; family Ascaphidae; genus Ascaphus; species Ascaphus truei. The sequence continues at coordinate 229,286,620 of NC_134484.1, forward strand.
TTGTACAATTGGTGGGATATTTACCCAAGGATAATATTGATTAAGTGCACAGTTCACTACTATACACCGTTTTCTTTTCTCATTTTTTTATACAAAACACTGAGCACTGATTGAGGAAGAACAGTGCCGAGGAGGACAATTTTTTCTTTAGGACCAACATAGGATCTGGACAATCCTTGTCACCTCCTGGCTGCAGGACTTCCAAATTTAAGAGGTGATCATTGATCACATTGACATTCATTCACGTATTCACATTTATGTGTTGATTTCATATTACTAGTATTGTACTTTATGCACATTTGTAGCACATTTTGGGGGTATAGCACCGAGGTTGTGCTTTTTCCCCACTGGAGATCCTTGGATGTTACTCTCGGGTTCTTTGTGATTTTCTGGATGATTTGCCGATTTGATCTTGGAGAGATTTTGGTAGGGCGACCACTCATGGGTAGCGTGACTTTGGTCTTGAACTTTCTTCATTTGTAGACAGTGGATTGGTGGAGCCTCAAATCCACAGAAATTGTGTTGTTTTTTTTTACTGTTTCTAGACTGATAAGCATCAAACCCTGTTTTTCTGATGTCCTCAGAGGTTTTTTTAGGATCGTGGCATGACGTGTTTCCACACATCTGTATGGTGAAGACCAAACTCACAAAGTTTCTGATCTTTATATAGGGTGGGGCCTCTCAAACTCACACCTGAAGATCTACCTAAATTATTAAAACACCTGATTCTAATTATCCCCATTAATTTAGCTGATAAAATCAGGGTTTCGCTACTTTTGCACATGTCCTGACATTTCATTACTCATTGTTTGTCGAATTCATACAACATTTTGTTTCAAAAAGACATGGAATCGGTTAATATAAACCCTATTGGATATTTAAGAAGAGACTGGTTTTGATTCAAGAAGGTTATCATGGAAAAACTAAGGTTGCAAACTCTCTGGGGCAGGAATTTCCTTTCCTATTGTCTGACTTTGCTGTGCTTATTGTATTATTATAATTCCCTGTACTGTATTGTCTTTATAAAGCGCCGAGTACACGGTTGGCCCTATATAATTAAGGATATACATACATACATACATACATACTTCTACGGGGTTCACAAACTTTTTCTCGCCACATACATATAACAAACATTTGTTTATAAAGACGGAGCATATTCTGTTCATAACTTAAACGTTCCTGTGGAGGCATTTATAAGGTACTCCCCACTGCTTTGCCATAGTGTGACCATGATAAAGTCAACCTCCCATGGTGTGGTACCATAATAATACGGAATGTTTCTAAGGCAGAGCGCTTGGATGAAGAATATCACCTTTGTGGGAGATGAAGACCTGTGCTTAGCATCCACTATTTTAATTATTATTACTACTGCTTTTTTAGCACCAGTAGAAAACCAATAACATACTGCACGTGACTTGTAATGTGTGCATCATTCTTTCATATACCTCTGCATCACCCTATCCGAACAATGTACTGTATTATTGGATAATATTTTGCCTGTCCGCTTCATTACTTAAAGTAAATAAGATTATTGAAGCAGCAGTTCTTCACATGCAATTTAGAAAAAAGATCTAGGATACTTATTTCCCCCCCCCCCGCCGCCCACTTTTCATAGTCGATGAACTACTCAATGTGAAAAAGGAATGCAAAAAATAAAATTTTATGTGAATAAAAAAAAAACTTGAACCGGAGACCTAGTTTTTAATTAATAGGGTGTTCTACATGACAGTTCCCTTAAAGTAGCAGACCAAGCAATATTTTACATGTGTGTGTTTTTTTTACTTTTTTTTTTAAAATAAATCAGTCCTGTACTATGAGAAAATACTTGATTTTTTTAAAAAAAACTCTGAATTCCATTTTTAATGCATTATAATGTAACAAGCATTTTTTGTTTCTATAGCAACCATTTACAAAGTCACATGCCGTTCCTCTTCTGAAACAGGTTCTGGCACATCCTTTTTGAGCCCTACCCTCTCTCTAGCAATAAACCAATTGTATCTAGTGACAGCCTTGTCACATGATCTTCCCCACAGAACTTCGGCATTTTAATATGCATATGCGTTCCACTGACTTCACAATACTCCTTTGTAGCCATTTAGTGAACCCGTTCTGAATCTTCGCCAATCAATCACAGGAGACAGGATCAATCAGCAAAGTAACTAATTACTTACTATGTGGATTGTATTGATGTACATATTAAGTGGGGGGGGGGAAGAAGGGGAAAAAAACGGCTGCTTGGACTGCTGCTTTAATGGAGATCCTGCATGGCGTAGTGATTTTAGCCGTATTGTAGAGAAGGGGAGCGCAATCCTTTCCCCCTGCGCCTCCCTGCCGGCTGTCCTGCTCCCAGCGCGCCCCAACCCCCCGTCCTCCTCCTTACCGTGGTTCCCGGCGTCTGGGCGTTATGACGCCATAGCAACGCGATGTCGCATGAGCCCGTGCGTCTCCAGATGCCGTTGAACCACGGTAATTAAGAGGCCTTTGCCGCTTCCCCAGCACTTAATTTATGTGCCTTTGAGAAGCACGCGGGGCATCTGTAAACCCAGCGCTCCCCGCAGTTAAATTCGCACCCCCGGGTTGCGCACCGCTGTTGTAGAGACCGAAACAGCACACTCCACTTCAGAAATGATATTAAGGGGAGTGCTTAAAATGTAACACTGTTGACCTGTTTTACTATAAAACATTAATTGAATTACGGGACGAGGCATAGTTCATTGCCCCGTATTGCCTCTAGCAACCCTACATTTTTGCCATAGTGTGTGCTAGTGACGATATAGAGATAATTCAGTGACAGCAGACAGCCATATTATTCCCATAACAATGCATTGGCAAATATCAGAGCATCAGAAGTCTCTGGGACTGAAACACACCCTAATTTAAAGGGCAAAAAAAATGCTACTTTGACACTTGCTTCCATTACTAGCAACACGTGTATGACAGACTTATCAAACAAAAACACATAATTCCGTGGTTTGATCTTCATCCCGTCTGATATGATCTGATATACGGGGGGCTACAGACAAATGATTGCAAGTTTAACAAGAGGGGCCTGCAACGCTTTGCATACAAAGGGTCGAACATTTCCGATCTTAAAGCGTGTGGAATGTACAGTTTTAAGATCAAAGAGCAGAAAAGGATTCCGTCAAGATTTTTCAAGCATGTGCATATATTGATTACACACAATGCCTGTATACCCATACACACATACAGCATTTTACCTACCTGCGGCCATTTGCCATTGGAGTGAGCCCGTCTCCTGATTTCCTCCACTGTTTTCTTCCGAGAATCCTGGTCCGAGCGTGAAACAAACACCGGTCGAATGTAGTTGATTAATGCTACAGGGATAGATACGAAACAAATTAAGTAAGTGGCATAAAAACTAAAGTATACAATTGGAATGGGAAATGCCATTTTTGGATAACAATGTCCTAGTCCTAGATCAGGGGTGCGCAAAGTTTCTGCGCTGTGCCCCCTGCCTGTCAGTCCCAGCGCCCACATCCCCCTTTCAGGTGAACCGGCGTCATTTCATGTGACCCTACAGCGTCATTTGACGTGCGTTATCATGGTTATTATTTAAATGCCTCGGGGAAGAGCACTGGGCCTCTGCAACCGCCGCACCCGGCACTCAGGCGGCTGCTGATGACGTGACTGGCAGTGTCACCGAGTGGGCGACTCGCCATTAGACAGTCAAAAGGTCTAATTACCATAAGCTTATATGGCAGTAACAGTGTATCTGGAGTCCAAATTGTCCACAAGAAAAAGGTATTGAGTGCGCGCGGTCCCAAAAATCTTGCAATGTCCCAAAGTGTGTATAAAAGTCTCTCTGCAGCTCCTCGCTCTCCAGTGATCAGCGGGGCAAACAACCGAATATACATACACATATAGCGGAGCGCAAAAAAAGAGAAAAGAAACACACTATTAGTATAAAATTAATATTTATAGTATGCATGAAATATAAAACTTACATACAAATTGGATCACAATGAATCCAGAAATCACTGTGGGAGCTTGAAGGAGGGGTAGAAGAGAGTGTTGGTACCATCACAATGGCAGGGTCCCAATATGACAGGTATTCCGGTGGATAAGTTGTTCGGGCTCAGAAATCAAACCCCATAACCTCACGCTCAAACACCACAGAAATACCTGGCATTTTGGGAGTCCAAATTGTGCAGAGCTTGCACTCTAATTCCTACCTGTTTCGTAGTTAAAGACTACTTCTTCGGGAGGTAGTAAAGAAGTAGTCTAACTACGAAATGCGTAGGAATTAGAGTGCAAGCTCTGCACAATTTGGACTCCAGATACACTGTTACTGCCATATAAGCTTGCGACAATTAGACCTTTTGACTTTCTAACGGCGAGTCGCCTACTCGGTGACACTGCCAGTGACGTCATTAGCAGCCGCCTGAGTTTGGCAAGTGTAATCGGCCTAAGCCGTCAGTGTGGAAGGATCCCTACAGTAGCGCTTGAGCCACCAGAAGCGTGGATAGGTACCGGGAACATAAGGAACTGACTTCCCATTGAGAAGACGTCCAGGATCTCCGATTCCGGTCATAGCCTGCTGGAATCGTCGCTTGGTGTGTGGACCAGCTGTCTTAGGCACGGTGGTAACGTCATACTTATTTGATTTCACTATGATGTATGTGGAATACTTACCTGCTGCTTGAATAGCACAATATAATAAATGTACTACACAATGAGATATTTTTTGTGCTGTTTTCTTTTTTTTATGGGCTAATAGCCCCTTAGGATATTGAGCCATCCTAATTAAACTGCAGCAGAATCTCATTTGTCAACAACCCAGGTTTTACACTATATACGTTGCAATCACCAAGTTATGTGATAGACACTATATATGCTGTAATTACACCTGTTTTTGATCCATCACGGTTTTACAGTCTGTTCTATCCTTTTACACCGTCCTCAAATTTGTATGTTAATCACAAGTCACATGACCTTTACGTTTTGGTGTTAACCACTAATTTGTCACTATCTGGAGCACAGTAATTGTCACCTTTTTTCTTACTCACTCCTGTCCTAGATTGTAAGAGGGAAAAAAAAGCAGCATCCCATTTGAGAAAATCAACAATAAAAAGTAAAATACAAGATTTAAAATATACTCAGGCCACTGCTTTTATACCACGTATCTAGTGACACTAAAAATTAAAAAAGGCATAAAACAAGTCTCTCAAAATAGTATAATTTGTTATATCAAAATAGCAGAACTGCATAGAATTCCATATTATTTGAACTGGTAATAAAAATAGAGATTATTGTTTCAAATGAATATGATTGTATGGTGTTGGGGGGGGAAAAAAAAGGATATATTCCACCAACAAGTATATTAAAGTTGCCTTATGCTTTGCTGCATTGCAATGAGGAGGTTTGCAAGTGTGGTTTAGTGACTCAAATAGAGAGGTCATTTAGTACCACAAGCCGGCTGCACTGTTCTGCAAAGCGTTTATATTCATTTATAATCAACCGAGCGTTAAAATGGAACATTATTTCCTTCAGAAATCTCCTGCAGTTTTATTCCCGAAATAATATTTTCAAATGTTGGCCAGCATAATAATCTCAGGGGAATAAGAATAAACCACATAAACACGATGGTCTTTCTGGTCGTAAAACAGAACATGCAACTTTATAGAGTTTACAGGATATTGTACACAATGTGCAAGCCAAAAGCTTGGCCTGTAGTCCCAAAGCGAGTTCATTAACCCAGCTCAAAAATTCTGGAGTGGAAAGTAGAATGACATGCAGGGGACGAAGACTAGTATCTAATGGTATCAAAATAAAAGAATAATAGTCTGAAACATACCAAGAAAACATGCAAAAAAAAAAAGTTTACGGTAAGAATTTGTTTGGGTTGTGCAATATTAAGTCACAAATTGCTCTTTAAAAAGCAGCAAAAACCTAGGAAATCGTATGGGTTTTTTTTCTAAATAAATCAGTTCTATAGCATTAGGTAATACTTACTGCATTTTTTATTTATTTTTATTCAACTCAATGTCTTTTTTATTCAGTTTTAAAGCCTCATTTGATATCTATACCAGGCTTTAGCCCACCTCCCAAGCAGTGCAAGATCTTTGCAATACTTTCCTGTTTGTGATCATTTGTTGCCAATGTTCTCAGCAGTTTGAGCTGCAAACTGTAATAGATAATGTTACCCTCATAGTACAAGAATACATTGTAGCTGCTGAGTTACACTGACCGAAGGATTGATTGAAACTGAAAGGCGGCCATTATGTTAGACACACAATCAGGATTTATAACAGGAGCACCATATGATGGTCAGCTTAGGTAAAAAGTTAGAATTATACATTGTCACGTTTTACATGTACAAATAATTTTAAAAAAAGCGTACATATATGCTTTCATGTTTTACTAGCCCTTAGTAATACAATATAACTTTCAAAACTATAAACGGTACAGACACAGATATTACAATATTAAATCTAAAGGATTAGTTTATCTGATTTTAAAACTATAGTTATTTAAAACAGCTATAAGCATCTTTCCTTCTAAGCAACAACCCCACCATTTGCACAAAGAGGTCCTCTGGAGCTGACCATGCTATTTTCAGCTGCGGAGAATGCCGGTTCTGATACAATTACCTGTGAAATTACTGGCGTTACTACTTCCTGTTTTTTAACGGGGATCTAAAACGGGCTTAGAATAGGAAGCTGCAACCAGTGACGTTGCGGCTTCTGTTCGGGCCACAGAACCCACAAGATTTGGTGGCCATTTTTTTTGCCCTAGTGCAAAATGTTAAAATCAGTAACTTAACCGGTAAGTATATCATGAACCGAGGGGTCCCCGGAGCTAAAACAAAATTCAGATCTAAAAAAATCCTGTAAAAAGGAAAGAAAGAAAGAAAGAAAGGATGGGGTGAATGTACAAAGTAAGTGTACAGGCATACCCAGCATTAACGTATGCAACGGGACCGGAGCATGTATGTAAAGCGAAAATGTACTTAAAGTGAAGCACTACCTTTTCCCCACTTATCGATGCATTTACTGTACTGCAATTGTCATATACGTGCATAACTGATATAAATAACACATGTGTAACAGGCTCTATAGTCTCCCCACTTGCGCACAGCTTCGGTGCAGGTAGGGAGTCGGTATTGCTGTTCAGGACATGCTGACAGGCGCATGCGCGAACTGCCGTTTGCCTATTGAGCGATATGTCCTTACTCGCGAGTGTACTTAAAGTGAGTGTCCTTAAACCGGGGTATGCCTGTATACTGTATTTGACTTGGCCTACTTACTTCACATTAAACTAACATTTATATATGTGCTGCTGTTCCAAGAATAGTCAACTGTCAAAGTAACATTTATGGCAGACTCTCCAAGATTAGTCCCCTGAAAGCTACATACAGGGTTAAACTTTGTTTAATCCAAATAAATAACTTTTTTTTATTTATCAGCAAATAACTGAAGAACTCATTTATTTTGCAACGGGACTAACACGGCTACTTCTATTTAATTGTTAAACATACTGTAACTTAGCCAGGCAATAGTTTTTAGTCTAGAACCGAATCGGCTTCTTCCTCGCCAGGATCCTGCATTGCAGATATATTTATTTATTGGCTCTTCTTGCGTTGAAAACATTAGGTAGATGTCAACTGCACATGTAAACTTTCTGGGACCAAGATCAAGTCACTAAGGTGGTTACTCAATATACTATAGTCCGAAGTGGTCGATTGCACCATTTTTGACCCCAAACTCCCATTTAAATCAAAAGTCAGTGGGAGTTGTCGCGATAACGGTGTGACTGACCTTTCAGAGCCAATGTAATATTATTGCCTTCAGTGAATTTTTTTTAAAGTTTTTTTTATTACATTTATACAGCAAATAAAAATACCACATATGAGCACATTCACAAACCTGTCTTTGCCTATAATCTCTCATTTTACAATGTTTATACAGCAGCCAGGGATTCTGGGTAATTAGAAATGCAAATGAGCACTGACAGCGCATCACTTTTTACTTTATCTATTATAACATGGATCCTTATTATTCTTATGCCTACTGTTTAACACAGCTTTTTCAGCACTGCCTGAGTTAAAGAAGTGCAATTAGATAGTAAGCTCTTCGGGCAGGGACTCTTTTTCCTAAATGCCACTTTTATGTCTGAAGCATTTCTTCCCATCATGTGTTATTTGTATTATGTGTTATTTATATCATTATGTCATGTCATGTGTATTACTGCTGTGAAGCGCTATGTACATGAATGGTGCTATATAAAGATATACATACAGTATATATACATACAGTGTTCGACAATCCTATACATTTACTCGCCCGGGGCGGGTGGATTTAACCCCCGGGCGAGTAACTATTGGCCCAAGCAGCACACGTGTTTTGTTTTTTAAATTTTCCCTGCTCGCGCTGAAATTTCCCGCGCTCGCGCTGGCTGAAAAAAAAAAAAAAAAACTCCCCCTACCTGACAGATGATTGGCGCGCGCTCCCAGGCTTTGTGGGCGCGCGGCCAGGCTCTATATGAGCCAGCCCCCAACGAGCGGCCATTTTTTCCCCATGGAGGATGGAGGACACAGTAAGTATTATCTGTGCCTTCCTCCACCTCCCTCCCCTCCCTGGTGCTCCTGCTGCCCGCAGTTATGGTGATGGGAGCGGGGGATGCCCCCTCATGTCCCCGGTTCCCCCCGGTCCCGTGTCAGAGAGCACGCCGGGTTATGTGAGCGGGGGATGTCCCCGCTTCCCCCCCCCACCCCCCGCTTCCCCCCGGTCTCGTGTCAGAGAGCGCGGCGGGTGATGGGAGCGGGGGATGCCCCCTCATGTCCCCGCTTCCCCCCGGTCCCGCATCAGAGAGCGCGCCGGGTGATGGGAGCAGGGGATGCCCCCTTATGTCCCCGCTTCCCCCCGGTCCCGC